>NC_073355.2:19300000-19600000 GCF_027580225.2 Misgurnus anguillicaudatus
CTTAGAGGCGCCACCAACACATACCCCAAATCCAGAAAAATGTTGAGTTCAACTGTTGCACAGTCCCCAGAGTGCTCGAAAAATGAGTATGTCCAGTCAAAACAGGGCTGGGGACAGCAGAGGTGAAGCACTTACAAACCTTGACTCTGGATTACTGAGCCACAACATGACGAAATGATCCATTTATTCCTCTGCAGCCAGGTCCATTCCACTTTTCCTTTAGTCTTTGGCTTATATGTGTCCCCAGAGTCTGTGTCATTTGTTAGTCCATCGAGCATCTGGGTAATTCAACGCACTGAATCATGCAATCGATAATGTGTCACAAACAAACTTCCTTTTATAAAGTCCTTTTCACACTTTTCATCATCTGAGCACCAACAGAAATGACTTTTTCTTTAGTTTGGCGCATCATCAATCCCATGGTTCATTCTGCGGCGTCCTCACCTGGGCACACACAGAGATATTTCACAGTCTGTGTCACACAATTGCTTAGAGAAGCGACTCTGTATGTACGAAGAACCGAGGTTAAACCCATTATTTATTCTCGCAATAGTGAATAACGGGTGTAACCGTAGCAACAGCGAGAGAAGTAAATATTAAAGATGGCGACTTGCGTTAGATAAAAGTTTGTCCTGTCAAGTCATAATTAACGCACAATGGATCTGAATAGTTTATTATAACTGCTGAGCAGATCAAAGGAAATAAATCACACACCGAGCACAAAACTGATTAGAGCAGCTTTCCTTTGGATGACACATGGCTCATATCCGTCCCCGTGAGTCACTGACACCACAAAAAATCAACACAGATAATGGCTGTTTCACAATTCCAAGAACACAAAGAACGGACTTGCGTTCTTGTTGAGATCGGTCTTGCCAGGGGACCTTGGAAGAACGAATTCAGAAGGTAGCGAGGTGTGCGATCTCCCTGTTGGTCACCTGACCTCCCCAGGTTCAACATTGCAACATTCATAAAGTGACAAACATATCATTATCTGCAGTATTACATACATTAAGTTTTTTATGTCATTTTGTAATGGCAAATACGTAAATATTTCAGATACCTTGTCAAGAAATAATAATATAATCTAAAATAAGAAACTCAATTAAGATAGTTTTTCTATACCAATAAAACATACATATCAAATTTGCGTTTTTTATTTATTTTTTATAGGGTCCCATTTTTTTGACGCTTTGATTGTGTTTACAGTGTGAGGGTTAGCAGGAACAGATGAACCCAAACGCAACGATGTCGGGGAAGAACAGAAAACACTTTATTTTAAACACACAAAAACAAACACCCACGAGGGGGTACGCAACATCAAACACGAACTTGACAAATAACACTAAGACTGGGTATCCTGACTTAGATAGCAACACGAAACACGGCAACAGAACACAACACAATGATCCTGCACAGAACTAAAGAAACACTGACATTAAATAGAGCAAACCAAACAAGATAACGAGCGGGGAACAGGTGATGGGAATAAGTAATAATTAACAATAAGCAGGAGAACGAGGGAGCGGGGACAAATGACAAGACACCGGAGGTACATGCCAAACACAAAAACAAGGCATGAACCTCCACACAAGGCCAGGGACTGCCAGAACTCTGCCACCATGACATAATACAAATTAAACAAGACTTTAAGGCAGAGTCCTGACATACAGTGCGCAATATAACACCTGTTCATGTTTCACATGTAAAAAACACGGTATTTTCCACACAATTTACTTATCTGTATAGCGCTGTTTTCACTGTCCTCAAAATGGGCTGATGTCTTTCTTGTTCTATGAAGTCCATCCTTCAGAAATACGTATTGAGTTCTGATCAGTGTTGTAGTCGAGTCACCAACTGTCGAGTCCGAGTCGAGTCTCGAGTCCCAGTGGTCAAGTCCGAGTCCAAGTCCGAGTCCGAGTTGAGTCCAAGTCGAGTCAACATTACCAGAGTTCGAGTCCGAGTCGAGTCTCAAGTCCCCAGTGTTCGAGTCCGAGTCGAGTCTCGAGTCCTGTATTCGAGTCTGAGAGTGCCTACATGTCTCCACTCTGGGACCTTCAAAAAACTGATAAAATGTATTAAAGAGGTTCTACATTAAACAAAAATGACATCACTGTCACGATTGCAAAGGGAGTTTATTTACTGATTTGACATATACACTTTGCAACACACTTTGCAACTTTGACTAGTGTGATCGCTCTGTTTCGCGCCCGGGCGCAGATTGGTTAATCGCGCTGCGGCCGGGTTGCAGAGGTGGGCCTCTGAATAAAAAACACAGACTTATCATTACGGTGGGTTCCAGTGTTAAGAGAGAGCTTTACTTCCTGCTTTCTTCAAAACAATCGCATCTTAATGACGAAAGCGCGCCCGGACTCGGATCGATAAAAAGCACACCTGGGGGAGTAAGGAGGGGTGACAATCGCGCTGGGGCATGGTTTGGTTTGGGTAATGTGAGTGCGCCCTTAGTCAAAAAACTGTTCTAGTGACGTCATTAAAGCAAGAAGTAGAGGGCTGTAGTCCAAACCGGCCGTTTTCTGTTGGCTTTGAAAGGCGAATTTTGCACTTCCTTCCTCCACCATCGTTTTGCAGCAATGGCTTCTGGGGCGTAAAACGATTTTGGCGCGCAAGTCTGCACTCGATGCATCCTTGATATCAAGAACACATCCGGGTATTTTTATGCATCCTCTGTACTTGCGTTCCTGAGAATTGAAATTGAACTTCAACGGTTAATGATGATGTAGAGCGTGAACATAAGGACGCAAGATTGCTGAAGAATGCATATTGAGAAACAGCCGATGTGTGTATGTGTACTTTAAAGTGATGTCACGTTGTATGATGTAACAGACAACTGGTTGCCGGTACGGTGTCATGCACATTGTGCAGAATTACTAAACAGGGGTGCGTTTCCCGAAAGCATCATTAGCCAACTACTGTCGTAAGTTTCGTCGTTACTGACAAAGTTCAACGATTCGGTGTTTCCCGAAACCATAGTTCAAAGGAACATTCGCAAGCTGCATCGCAAACTTGTGTGGTTTGAACGACAGCACTTCACCTGTCGTAAGAAGCATCGTTCCTTGTTATTATCATATGTAGACTTACGTTGATCATGCTTTTGAACAAATTAGCAAAAAACATGTACAGTCTATATACATCATTCAAAATATATAAAACATTTATTTTACGTCTTTAAGTTTGTAAACAGGATCAAAGCGCTGCATTTGAAAACTGTGCATGTGCACAGTCATACGAGCTTTAAAGCCCTGGGGAATCCCTGGGAGGAGTGACGTAAGAGGGAACTTGCGCATGAATTGAATATTTTAAAAATTAACAACAGATAACTAAATCACGATAACAAAATCAGTCTCCCAATGCAATAAATGTTATATACAGCAATAATCTTACATTAAATCGCTTTGCACAGATTAATTAGTACTTCACCTCCCATGTGACATCATCAACTGTGTTGTTAAACCAACATGGTTCAAACGGCAAGTGTGCCACAAAGTTACTATGCTTTCGGGAAACAGTCGTGACAAGGTAGTTTGTTTCTCCAACTATGCATCGTACTATGTTTGTTCAGCAGCGAGTTACTTCGTTGTTTGGGAAACGCACCCCAGGCTTTAGTTTCCTTAAAATTTGAAGGGTTTGTGTATAAATTGTGGTTGCCACTCTTGTTAGTAACTAAAATGTTTGTAAACATTACTGAATTTAGTACTCTAATTTCTCTTTTACACCAATATCAGTATGTTAGAGCGTTCACGCTGCATGCTGAAGCAGCACGGCGATGTTAATCGATATAATGGGTTGACACACAATTTAAAGCAATTTCACTGCGACATCATTTAAGTGTACTCTAGTTTGTTAAATGTTAATGTATGGGGTGATTAAGTTAGACAATATTTAAAAAGTATGAGTTAAGCTGAAGATCATTACTGGGATCATCACTCAATGCAAAACATTTATAAATATTAGTGATGAACTTCAGTATTAAGAACACTTCAAGCAGGTTGCATAACAGCGGTGTTTAATGCATACTGATATGTGATTTATGTATATAGGGAAATTCATACTGAGAGTATCTACAGTAGGAAAATGACTTGCCCTGCTGTTTCACTGTAGCTCCCAGTTACAACATAACCCAGATTAACAGAAGATTTGCTAACTGTTAAGATTGTGAATATTTAATCCGCTACTGTCTGTTGTGATTTTGATTGACATTTACAATGTAATTAGCATGTCAACATAACAGTTGATTACATGGTGAGCGCCGACAATTATTGCATTCAAAGCGTCTGGGCATATCGCTCTTTTAAAGGAATAATTGCTAGACACTTCAAATATTATTAAATGATTTATTTTCAGTGGAAAGAATATAGCGGAACAGAAAAGCAAACATGTTTTTTTCAGCAGGTTTGATGTGTTCATCTCTGCAGAGGTGGACAGTACTTTAAGGGATAGTTCACCCAAAAATGAAAATTCTGTCATCATTATTTACTCACTGTCATGTTGTTACAATCCTGTATAAATGTCTTTGATCTGATGAACACAAAGAAAGATATTTTGAGAAAACGTTCGTGGACCTCATTTACTTCCTTACTTTTCTGTACTTTTCTCTTGGAAAAACGTTTACTTCACTACATTCTAAAGCGTAGATTCATACTGTTTAATGGGTTAATTAAAGGATTAATTAACGACGGGCCGTTTAATTATTCGAAAAAATAATGTGGTAATGCCGCGGGTAGGACTGTGAATCTGGCAGTATATATACACCGCAGTGGTAATGCAGAAATTCATTGTGGTAGTGCAGTGTCTGTGTGGGCGGTCATGTGCGTATGTGCACGCGTGCATTGATGCATATAGGCTTATATATAATGCATACATATATTTGAAAAAATGTAAACGAGGATCAGATATATATACGTTTTTTAACAAACGTATGTGGTTTCTTTTTTGCCGGTCAAGCAATGCTTGGGTTACTTAGCAAAGACAGATGCTCTGGAGCGCCCACGTGCTTTGAAAAGGAGGAAAGCGGCACGGTCACGTTTTCCACTTGGTTTTAGACGCGAAATGTAAAGCAAATGCGCATATGTGCTTGGCTATTTTGGTGGGTGCTCGAACTTAGCCTCGGAGCACCCACGGTATTGGAACCTTTTGCGTGCTGTAACACTTCCATCCGTAAAACAACACTTGGTTCAAGTGAGAATATTTTGGGGGTTATAATGTTTCCAACCACGCTGAAAACACATTCTGATGGTGTACTGGTAGCACAGATTGATACTTTTTCGCAACCTTGAGTGACCAAGAGAGAATATCTTGCCTCACTGTTCCGCCCCCAAGCAGCGGGTCATCATCAATGATATGAGTTGCTTCCCCTTGCAAATAGCGTACTAACTCTGCCGCCCGTTTGCATTCACACAAACTTAATCTCGCTGTGGAGATTGTAATTTATATGTTTCATTTTTTGAAGTCCACACTTCTCCACAGCGGGTACCACTTCACCACCGCGGGTTGAAGTTCACCACCGCTGTTGTGCGGTGTTTATTACAAACGTCACAGCCCTAGTCGCGAATGAGTATAATTTTCAAATAATTCAGTGGAGTCAATTATTTCGCTTATACCATGGTTACAAATTGGTTATTTTAAGACATATGACATATTTAGGTTCATATTTAGGTTTGCGTTTTATATAAAAAATAATCAACACCTGTATAACATTTCTCAACCAATGAGAATAAAGCATTTAACAGGCCTGTGGTATACTTCTTAATAGACGGTTTCAGCAGTAACAACATAAACAAACGTCTTTCGTGGTCATCACGTAACTTCCGGTAAACTCCGCTAAGAATTTAATAACAACAAAGTCATTTTAAAGTAGTTTATTTATGTAACAAGCAAAATAAACAACACATAGATTACCTAGGAAACAAAAACATTTGTTATTTTCCAAATTAAGCGCATTCGCGCGATCGCACATGCGCCTGATGAAACCATCTATATTGAATATTACATTTTATGTAATACCTAATTGCATGAAAATTGTATTCTTTTGTACTTTTACTCAAGTAAAGGTACTTTTTACTTAAGTGAAAAGTTTAATGTACCTAAATATTAAATGTAAAATACATACTTATGTGTAAAGTAAAAAGTACTGTATGATATTATGCTTTAAAATAAATTACAAAGAAAAACACTGATAAAATAAATAAATACTTGAAAAATGTACTTAAGTAGAAAGTAAAACTACTTCACTACTCTCCACCTCTGCTCAACAGTAAGCCCAGAAAACATATTATGCATGAATTCTCAGTAGGTGCGGCCTATTCTAAAGGGGTCATCTTTATATGCTGTTCCTGTAAAGGGTCGGTCCCTTTAAATTACCAGGGGGAGTATGAATCACAAATAAATCATAAATAGAGCATATATATAGAAAAGATTTTTCACAGCATTGTTCCTTTAGCCTGAAGACAAGAAAATTCAGCGCTTATATTTTTAGATGTAAAACTTTATATTGAACACCTGAGACAAACTTGAAGTTAATTTTTATTTCAACACATTAAAGAAATATAATCAAGTACACAAATATGGACGGTACAGTATATGCATTTTTAGCTGTTTGTGAAGCGCTTTTTAACATGTTGGTCCCCAAGCAATGGACATTCACCTAGGTGTTATCATATAGATATTGTACATTAAGTTTGAAGAAAAAGTATTATAAAACCTTAAAAAGTTTATTTTATTTTTTTTATGGAGAAGCTTGCTTTAAAGTGTACGTGTGAAGAGTGCTCTGTATAGCTCAGTGGAAGAGCAATGCGCTAGCAGCACAAAAGGTCATGGGTTTGAACTCAGGGAACACGTGTGTATAAAAATGTATACCTTGTAATGCACTGTAAGTCAATCTGGTTTGCCAAATGCATAAGAAGTGATGGGGCTGAGGTCAAACGTATAGAACATGGTGGTGTCTCTAACAGTGTTTATTTATTACAGCTGACTTGCAGAAATGCTGTTGATGATGTTTTTGCTCTATATCATCAGCATGCTCTAGTTTACATAGTGTTCAAAATCTTTTCGCCTTGTATTTGGTTTGTGACAGAGGAATAAATCTTGCTTGTCATCTCACCTTTTTCCAAACCATGTTCTTCCAGACGGTATGTGACAGCGCAAACACAATGTGATTAAAAGCAAATTTTGAATAAAGGACAGATCTGAGGTAGCGTGTTGCATTTTAATACTAAATCGTCTATATTTAATAGATTCATGATTTGGATGTCATACATTTTCTTGATTTAAACATATCCTTCCTTTCTGAAAATAATAATAATTTGAACTTTGACAGAATAATTTCTGCCTAAGACTTCACTCTTTGAAACTTAAAAGAATAGCCACTAGATTCAAGGGTCCCATTAGAATACCTTTTTTTCCCGATTGTTTCTGTGGAAGCCCTTTGAGCTCAAATTGACAAAAAGGAAGAAAAGGTATTAAATATTCATGGGCTAAGACTCATTAAACGTATCTGAAGTGTCAGTCAAAAGCAGGTCTATTTCTGGGATAAGAGCAATCTCTGCTATTTGTTTCCCTGGGCCTGTCTCTCATAGCTTCCAGAACTACCACTGGCACATTTCTCCGCTTTTGATGTCGGGAAACAGTCACACAACTTTTCTCAGCTTTCGTGTGGACTTGTCAGATTCATGAGCGTTGAAGGCTTGAGGAAGTTCACAAAGACCTCACATCTTGTGGTTGCAGCTGACATAGAGAAAAGGAATTTCGCATGAATCTTCAGCTTCTCTTCATTCTTCTCCTTATAGGTGTGGAGCTGCTGAGAAGCTTGACAGACTCAGGCTGCAGTTCTTTATATGCCTCCTTTTCACCTAAATGGTTTTGGTAGTTGTGTCTGAGCCAGTGCTGACTGCTTAATCACATACTGTAACCCACTCACAAACAAACAGACCACATCTGATTACCAACCTGCTTCTTTGGATGCATTTAAGTATATAAGATATTCAGAGTAATCTATTCATACATCTCCATCCATCCGTTTTCTGATCTTGCATATCCTATGGGCCAGGGGAGGGCAGGGTTCTATCCCAGCATCATAGGACACAATTACATCACTTTCAACCCAAAACAGTAAACTTTTTATATGTTTTTTGGGCCATTTTGCCTTTATTGATAGACAGTAAGTAATTGATAGACTACAGGAAAGTACATGGTGGAGAGAAGGGTATGGGATTGGCAAAAGACCTCGAGCCGGGATTCGAACTCAGGTCGCCTAGGTCGGAGCACTATCCACTACACCATTCGCTCTAGGGTTGGGCAATATCCCCTAAATTGGCAGTTGACGATGGTTACGTCAAAACATCGTGATGGACAATGATATCGTTAGGCAGGGGGGTATTTACATTTTTCGTTATTATTCGTTATTATATAATTATTATTTGTTAATTTACTTTATTAACTCCATTTAATAAGAGTTGTGCACTTTTTATTTTAATATATATCTTTACATAAATACTTTTTTGTAAGTTACTTAAAAGCTTTGTTTCGAAATAATTTCGTTATTTTACTAACCCAACTAATGACTCTTTCCAATAGGTTGCGCACATACGGGGAAAAAGTAGCTTTATTCCACTTATGAAGAGTTGTGCACTTTTTAAAAATATCTGTTTACATAAATATTTTTTTTCTTCTATTTAAAAGCTATAATTTATTTTACTAACCAAATGAGTCCTCCGTGCTTTCCAAAAGGTTGCACGTAAATATTTGTGCATTTGTGCCACCAGTACTCCGTCAGAGCGGGTTTTCAGCACCGCGGGAAGCAGCCAGCACTTCAATCCGCAGCTTATTAAAACCAGACAAAGTGAACAAGTTGGTATTTCTGGCCAGAAACATTGAAATTCAAACATGGTCTGTGTATGTAAATCCCCCATTTCGGCCGGAGTGTTGTTCCAGTTTTATTGTTCTTGACGTTCGCTGAATTCTGGGTTTATATCCTAAACTGCCGCTTCAGTGCAGTAACGCCACATAGCTATGTAACAATGAGCATGATCTCCCAACACAATACAATAGGCTACTAATAATGTATTAATATGGGCTGTTTTCTTGTACAAAATTAAATATTTTAAGTTAAATGTACAACATGTTAAAAGGCAAGATTAACACTAGTGTTGGGCGATATGCCCCATTTTGAGATCGTCCTATCGTCAGCCTGTGAGATCGGCGATACACGATAGTATCGGGGGGCGGGGCAGTAGTTTACTAATTCTTTTACTTCTTAATTTTTTACTCATTATAACAAGTAACTTGATTGGTGGACAAAAAAAGAACAAGAGCAACACCGTCATGACCGCAACCTTCTTAAAACTAATGCCATTAATGCGAGCGCGTCATTAAAACCCTAACCATGATTACTTAATAACTGTAAAAAACATGCATCTGCGTACACACACACACACACACACGTGCCCGCACATACAAACAGTTCAATGCATTTGTTTGGTGCTGTTGCAGAAGGCTACACGTGTCAAGTAGTGGTGCTCTCAGATGTGCCTTTTTAAACACATCGGTCCAGCGGAACGCGATCACATTTAAACAGAATCATATTTTAAACACGAGGGATGGTGTTGCTACAACTCCTTGAAATCCATATCATAAACGGGATTAATACCTAGTGATCTGACTTCGGACAGAGCGCAGCTTTCTGCACGTACGCGAGTGTGAGAGAAGCGCCAATATGCAGCGGGTCATATTTAAAAAAAAAAAGGAAAGTTTGCCTCAGCTCGCATGAAACGCATTAAACTGAACAAATACATAAGGATTACTACTTTAGTTTATGTTTAGACTTCGGACAGAGGCGAGAGCGCGTGCACGTGAGACAGAGAGAAGCGCAGCTGCTCATGACGCGGCGCG
Source organism: Misgurnus anguillicaudatus (assembly GCF_027580225.2). Taxonomy (NCBI): domain Eukaryota; kingdom Metazoa; phylum Chordata; class Actinopteri; order Cypriniformes; family Cobitidae; genus Misgurnus; species Misgurnus anguillicaudatus. Next base: position 19,309,904 of record NC_073355.2, read on the forward strand.
CTGGATTTAGTGCTAGAAGGAGTTCAAGACGCGCGCATTAAGTGCAGGTAATGAATCCTCTCTCTACAAGCTCTCCGCGTAAAGTGAAGCTCACCAACTCTCATGCGAGGAAAAGCATGCAATGTGGATGTTAATATAAAACTATGATGATGATAATAATAACAACCATTCGTCAACTATCGTCATGACTATCGCCATGAAAGCCTACCATTGGCGATATGTCTGGAGATCGTCGATACACGATACTATCGTCTATCGGCACAACCCTAATTAACACACGTCACATTTCTGGCATAGACTACAGTATTTAAAATAGCATATATGAATTAGTTATATTTTCAATTTATAGACACATTCCTGTAAAGATTTTAGGTGTCTCTCCATCGTGATGTCAGTCAACCATCACGATGGACGATGATATTGTCCATTGGCACAACCCTAATCGGCTCCGAACTTTTTATATGTGTTAGCTGTTCTTTTTCATGACAATGGCATTTTGGGATCCTGAAAACACAAACTTTTTTAAAAACAAGTTTTAATGTGCAGTGGGTAGCACTGTTGCCTCACAGCAAGAAGGTTCCAGACCCGGCTAGGTCAGATGGCTTTTTTGCGTGGAGTTTGCATGTTCTCCATGTGTCAGCGTGGGTTTACTCCCACAGGCCAAAAACATGCAAGTTAGGTAAATTGGAAATGCCAAATTGCTCCTCCCTAACCTGAATCAACTTGTGTGGATCAATTTGTGTATGGATTAGCCAGTTCTCGCCATGAATATAGCCAGTGATGCTGGAATGGCGTAAAGAAAAAAAGAGCAACCCAGCAAGCAATTTTGTGTTTAAAAGACATCTTATATTTGTTGAAACACAGCCCTGATTTCTAGGCTAAAACACTGCTAAATTTGAGCTGTCCGTAAAAAGTTAACTCTTTTCCCGCCATTGACGAGTTATCTCGTCAATTAAGAGAAAACATTTCCTGCCAATTACGCTTTCGTGACGAGTTTTCACAGTAATCTGTAATTACGCTATTATCTACTAGATGGCGCTCTTACCACATTTGAATCTGATCTCTAACAAAATTCCATTACAAAAATGCAATTATTTCAAATTTCTGCTAATTTTTTTTATATTTTTTAAAGAAACCCACTCATATTTAAGAGGTTATAAAAAGAGAACAAATGTTTTTTCCCCGTTTTGTTTGTTTGAAAGCAGAGGCTCTGTTCTTTCATTTGATATATTTGTATGTTTATATATTTATAGAAGAAAATGTTGTGAAACTTTTGTAAAAATCACAAAAAATGCTTGCAGGCAACTTTTTAAAAAAAGGCTGGCAGGGAATGAGTTAATAGACCTCTTACCATAGCTCAAAAATAAAATAAATAAATGAAACCAAAAACCATATAATCACTGTTGACTTTGCTTAAATGCTGGAATATCATAATCTCACAAGTTATTTTGGCAAAAATGACATGTACTAAATTCAAGTCTTTTTTGGCTAGTAGAAGTGGGTTACTCATAGTCGGACCATATCTGGTCTATAGCTAACCTAGACAGTCAAATGAGGGGTATTGATTGCTGGGAAGTGTTTAAAAATGACAATATTATCGTTTTCCTTATAACTACAAAAACAGAAATCTGTGAAAACAGTAATGTCATGCACATGCATATTATGCGTTCAGCGGCAGGTTGCATATTGTGCTAATCTTCTTACTATTTGGCTTTAATTACACCAATAGGGTGGTCCTTATAATAGGTCAACATTTAAACTCTTACCCCCTAAATGTGTTAGGATATCAATAAAAACACACTGTGCAAAATTTTGAACCTCTACAATATCTAGAGGTTGCTCAAAGCCTTTGCATATTTCCGAAATCACATATTTTTGCAAAACTGAACCATTTAAAAACGCACAAAACACATAAAACTTGCTTCTTGGAGGGTAACTTTGTTCCAGTTATTTCAGTCTCTTCTGATCCGAGTAACCATATAGCGGACTTGCTTCGTGTTTCTTCAGCCATTGTCTCAGTGTATATTGTCTGTTGTGCTTCATTCACATTGAATCCTTCTGGCTTTGAAAGACATATCACAACTAAACAGGAGTTTTAATTGTATGGAGCATGATTAAATAAGTCTATTGCTGCCATAAGTATATATTATTAAACAATTATACATGCTAGCACAAAATATCACATAATACGCAAATGTCTTAAACTTCAAAGGTCTTGAGCAACCTCTAAATATTAATTAATATTGAAAAATGTTGATGAGAGCATGAACTTTTAAAAGTTGAAAAATAAGGACCAGCCTATTACACCAATCTACTTTTTATGTGTCATATACTTGAAACAGTTATGATCCATCTTGAAGAAACGTGACTAAGACTAGTCCACAGGAATGACAACCATAACAACACTTTTGGCTTGCAGGAATTTGTTTGTGCTACTCTACTTGCTACTTAATCCTCTTCGTCTCGTTTGTGACGCATAAGGCGCTACTCTAGATACTGAATTTGTTAATGCTTCTCTAAAAAAAAGCGTACAAAGTTTGTCTAGTTTTGCACCTGCTCCAGAACCCTGTCAGCGTGGTGGAGGACCATTATGAAGAACACATCTGTGCCTGTTTATGACACTTGTTTTTGTTCTCGGTTTTTCTGACAAACAGAGATGCTCTTTCCTCCAACTCAGAAGATTAGTAGAAATATTGTTTTTTTTTTCACTATGAGCTCTACGGTGCTCATTAGAGTCTCCTCCAGCACTGAACTGACTGACCGTGTTGTTTCTCAATCACCTCAACAGTCTCTAGTGAAACCTCGCTCAACGTGGAGAAAGAACGGCCGCAAATATTCAAATGTGCAGTCTGTTCCCCTGGCATATGTATCTGAAGCCCTGCCACACTCAAATAGATGAACATATGTCTCTTAGCTGAATCAAAACTAATTGAATTAAAAGATGTCTGCACAAACTGGGTGAATAACAGGCCGGTCTTGAATCAAGAAAAACACAAGGGGAGAATTTGTGCTTGGAGTTTCACAGTGAGATATGACATGATTAGGGTTCTCATGATTAAAATATCTCATCAAAGCCTACTGTCCTAATTAGTTATAATATAGCCAAATGCATATATGTAAATGTAATATAAGGAAACATGTACACTGTCAGAATAAAAGTATCAAAACTGTACCTGAATGGTTCATTTTTGCACTTTTATTATGGGTTTACAACACATTAAAATGTACCTTTTGGGGTACTTCAATCAGTGCATTACGTAACAATATTACTTTTTTGAAGTATCAAGTAAAGTAATGCATTACTTTTTAACCTTAATTTTGTACACCTTAATTTTTGAGTTACTTTTTCAAAAAAGTAATGCAAGTTACTTTTTTAGTTTAATTAATTTTAAATTAAATTAAACATGAAAGAGATCAAGCCTCAGCCAAGAAAAAGTTATGCAAAAGAAAATAAAAAGTAACGTAAGCATTACTTTCCATGAAAAGTAACTAAGTAACGCAATTAGTTACTTTTTTTTGGGAGTAACTTAATATTGTAATGCATTACTTTTAAAAGTAACTTTCCCCAAAACTGACTACATCGCGCTGCGCTGTTCTAAAAAAAAATCGAACACATTATTTTCTATGAGTATACGCACACCGGCGCCGCTAGGTGGCGCCTGTCCGTGTCGCCCAGCTTTGACTCAGGAAGTTTCTCAAATCCCTGTCGCGCTACACAGCGCCACTCACATAGTTTAACATTAAATAACATCATATTTGTCCCAAATCATTAAAGATAAACATTGGCTGCTAACGTATATTTTGCATTTTGAAGTTGACGCTATCTGACGAAGGTCTCGCTATTTAATGTGCACTTTACGATACCTTCGAGTAGTCTAGACGTGACACGGCGCAACGCTGAGCTGCGCGGCCGGTGTGCGACCCTCTTTTATTGTGTACCCTAAGTAACAATTTTGTAGGGGTACAAAACAGTTAACTGAACTTTTAAAGGTACACAATAGATCCTTAAGATACAGCAATGTACCCAAAAAGGTACATCCTCGTATCATGTTTAGTATACCTGTAAAGGTACAAAACAAAACCTCAGGGTACCACCCAAGCACCTGAAAAGGAGCAGTTTTGTAAAAAAAATGTTAAGTGTACACAACAGTGTACTAAAAACTTAAGTTGTATTTATTTATTTATTTTTGAAGTTATTTCTTGGGGCATTTTTGTCTTTAATTGACAGACAGTAAGAAGAGGACCGGAGAGTACAGGGTGGAGAGAGGGTAACAGGGCCAGCAAAGGACGCAGAGTGGGAACTGGCAAATTTTTTTTTTTTTTAAGAACAACAGGTCTATGAAAATAACTAAATGCTGTATTATGCATGCCAAGCCAGTAGTTTATGATGTCACACAGTATCTCAACATGTAATATGCATGCGCATGACATCTCCAGTTTCACAAATTAACCCCTTGTGTAGTTTAAATGACAATGATTGGTATTGTTTTCAAAACCGTGCACTTTAAAACATTTTTTTTAAGTTTTGTTTTGTTTTGTTGAAAACCAAATACTTTCTAAATATAATCTGGCTAACCAGCTGGCTAAGTCGGCAGTAGCAAACCATTGCCTAAAATATTTTGGAATGCCAGAAGTACACATTTTTTTCCCTTACTTCATTGTTTTTTATCCTTTCTCCTACAGCTGTTTACCAGAATATTCTCTTCTAGAGATCAATTCATGACTTTGATACCCAACGGCAGGATGTGTGTTTAGATGTGATTATGTCATCCCAGGAACATTTGTGACACGTTGCACCAGGCTTCCTGACCTTTGATCCCTACAGTGATTGGTACCTTCCCACAGCCACTTCCTGTGGGCTTCTCTGCTTTCTCTCACAGTGATGTCAGTGTGGCAATACAGAAAGTGTTTGAAACCAGCATACGACAATCTGTTAGGACATAGCTGAAGTCAACAGTTTCCCCTGTTTTGGGGCGGGATGGTCTTATCATTGCTTTGCCTGTCCTTCGCCCGACATGAAACACCTTCCTGGGCATCCAGGCGAGCTCTCTGTGGTGTTTTTCCTCCTCAATCTTTTCCATGAGCTGCCAGGAGTGAAAGGCAGGGATGTGATGTAGTAATTAATGAGGCTGGAGAGAAGGGTCGCGCCGCCTGGCTTGGGTGTCGTGAGGGCACCCTACGGGGAGAACAGCGGTGATACAGTATTCAATTAAGAGCTTTGGCGTGCTCTGACAGGATCCCAGCAGGGGCCTGACATAGCACTAACCAGACACTTACATGCCTTGGAATTAGACACGAAATAATAGGGAGCAAGGATTACCTGCTGATGAATGAATTGACCGATGGAATACGTATCTGACCTGAGGCTGATTGTAATTTCATCTCAGACTGCTATAAGAAAGTCTAATATATGTAATTTCTAGATAGCATTGGTGGCTTTGCAATCATTTATTTAAATTTGGATTCATTTAATGGTTTCTTTTCTTATCTCTCAAAGCGTGTTCTTTCATTGTGTTACGTCGCTAGACTTCTGACTAAAATCTGCTCCTCTTTCCAACTTCAATAGGACTGCATGATTTAGGGTTGTGCAGATAGACAATAGTATCGTGTATAGACGATCGTCAGACACATCGTCAATAGCGGGCTTTCATGACGATTGGTGATGGTTATTATTATTATCATCATAGTTTCACATTAACATGTGCATTGCGTGGTTGTGGGCTTCACTTTGCGTGAGAGAGCTTGTAACGCGGACGGATTTACTTGACGTGAAGTGACCAATAAGCTTTGATTTTATGTGAAGTTTAGGGGTGTATGTAAAGCAGTGTTCTTCATCCCTGGTCCTCGAAGACCCCCTTCAAGAAAGTTTTAGATGTCTCCTTATTTAAAACACCTGAACCAACTCATCAGCCTCCTTCCAGAATGTCACCATGATGCAGGGTTCACAACAGACACAGTAGAGGCGGCATCCGTGGGTGATTTACATGTTAAATCAATACAAAGATGCGTTCAAGCATCCTGCGGCACGGTAGGCGCATTCTGCGCGAATTGAGCGTTGCCATGGGAAATGCACAAGTTGAAAAATTTGAATTTCTGCGAATTTACGTGCTGCGTTAACCAATCAGGACCTTGCTGTAGTAGTGACGTGATTACAGGAAGCCAGCGGAGTCTTAGCGGAGTCTGAGAAGCCCCTTCCATGACGCAAATTTCCGTGTGAATGCCTCGAATGACTATAATTTCACGCATGGCTTTCATGCGCGAATGGAGCGAGTGAACTCAAATGTTCAAGCGTCCAACCACGCGCGTTTAATTCTTTCTCCGCCATTGAAGAGTTAACTCCTCAATTAAGAGAAACACTTTTCTGCCAAAGACGAGTATTTACGTCAATCCATATTTCCGCTACTATGCAGTAGGTGGCGCTCTTACTAACCTTATTAAACACTATAGCACATTCTCTGTGTATGTTTTGATCATTGTTCTGAATCTGATCTTTAACAAATGTAATTTACAAAAATTGAATTATCTCAGCTTTACCTACCCATATTTGAGAGGTGATAAAAGGGAACTAATGAAGAAAGGATGAATATTATGTTTTATTTGTTGTTTTAAATCAGATGGTCTGTTTTTCATTTGACATATTGTAAGTTTATATATTTAAAAAAATCTGGAAAGCATTTAACTTTTGTAAAAATCATAAAAAATGGTGGCGCTGGTGGGGAATGAGTTAAAAGTGACGTGATTGCTATGTATGGTAGCCCATATTCAAAATACAACCAGCTGTGAGACTTGAACCGGCAACCTTTAGGTTACAAGCTTGACTCTCTAACCATAAGCCCACAACCACCCCAATGTAGTGTCTATAATCTTAGTTTCTGTGTTAAAGGTGGGGGGCTATTTTTGAAAAACGTTGGAAAAGGGAGTCTGGACGACTACCAAAACACACTCCAATCAGCAGTAAGGGGCGTGTCTACTAACCAACATCGTTGCCTGGGTTGCGTATGTGTGGGGCGGGTCTATCAAAAGAAGGTGCAGATTCTATTGGGGTAGGGGAGTGTTTGTTTAGGTGATTTCAAATATCAACATCAGCTTCCAGAGATCATGCACCCCGCCTTTAAGGTAAAAATGATTTCACTTACCTTAAAAATGTATCAAAAGCAGCAAGGTTAAATTAACCTAGAAAATGTCCATACTGTATTTGACCAAACCATGGTTTGAAACAACCCAGCAACCTAAAGCAAGAATGTATTTGTGGATACTTCACAAATATAAACAAACATGGATATAAACAAAACTTGTTTACAGATAAACTGATAAATCCCGACTGCTGAATGTTACATAAAGCCAGCCTGTTAGATTGAACTGGATGATTTCTTCCCATCTCTTTACATTTTGGTGTGCGGTATGAACCAGACAATGAATGGACTGTGGGTGGTTTGTAGGTGTGCAAGCTGAGTTTTTTTAAACCTGTGATTATTTGCAGCCTGTATCTCTGTGGATTCTGCTACATGTAAATACAATTATTAATGTACAAGTCTGTTGTGGTTTACAAGCAAACACTGTCCATCTGCTTAGCATTTCATCATGACACGACTTGAAGGACACAATGCTCATGTGCTGCTGTAAAGCCATTGTTATGATCACCTCTAAGGAAATCTGCACATCACAACCAACGCTATCCATCCCTAGACGAAAATTTTTTCAGGGCCGATCACACTTGATGAGTTCAGAGACCTTCTATTGTTTATTCATCTGCTCATCTCACAGTCCTAATGGCCACGTGTCCAAGGCTTGTACTAACTCCTCTAAGACGCTTGTCCCACAGTGACTCTGTTTCAGGTAAACAGGTCTGGATAAAGCCAAAGCGCAGCTGCGTGTCTCTCCCTAAATATCAACCACAGGGAGGTGACAGCTCGGATCATCCGTCACGCAGGTGGTTTCCTAGGTCCACCTGACAAGAAGGAGCACTTGTTTTCAGCAGGAGATTAAAATATCTCTCTGATCATATTCAAACAGACACCTTTGGTGAGATGAGTCAGGAGTTATGACCCCTTCGAAGGTTTTTGAAGTGTCCCGACAATGGAGTCTGGGGCAGGATGACAGGGCTGGTTATGAAGATAGGAAGGAGCACGTCTCTGTTTGGCCACTAAACACTATTGAATTCTCCTTGGTCTGTGGCACAAAATTGGTCTGAGAAAGGTTTTTTAAAATTAGATACTTAACCTTTAGAAAGTGTTGACTGTCAAACTCATAAAGTGAAACTGAGTATTGTATGAACTGATGCACTTTTTGTTCATATTCTTTGTTATATTGGGAACTTCTTTTAACAAAATGATGAACACTGTGCATCGGGGATAAAACAAGGCATACACTTTGAAAAATGCTGGGTTATTGGGCTTTTCTGCTTCTCTGCAAATATTGTTTATGGTATTTTTCATCAGTTTGATGAATTAAATAAGATATCATACAGCAATAATTAAGCAAATTTCTAGATGATCAAAGATGGTTAAAGGGCACCTATTATGGCCATTTTACAAGATGTAATTTAAGTCTCAGGTGTGCCCAAAATGTGTTTCAGCTCAAAATACTTCACTGATCATGTGTTACAACATGTCCAAAATGTGCCTATTTGGGTGGGAGCAAAAATGTGCTGTTTTTGTATCTGTACCTTTAAATGCAAATAAGCTACTTCTTACTCACTTACCAAATGAAACAGAAGGCGTTTCTCAATGTCAAGAAAGAATCCTCAGCAGCCAGAATTTCGAGGATGCTACGTCATCGACATCCGTCGAAGGACTGTTCCAATGTCGAGGATCCTCAGAATTTTAACCAAGGACTGAGTCCTTCGTTCGAGAAATATCCCATATACAAGAAATTATGCATATGTGTAGCCTTCGAGCTCTAAAATCACCCACAATCCTATGCACGTAGCGCCGAAAGCACACCTTTTCACTGACATAATAACGCAATGACATGCACTTGCTAGCCTGTTCCATTTACGTGTTTTCAGAGTGCTAAAGATGAGCCTCGCCTAGCCTCTGAAAGAAGTGAGTATCCTTGACATTGAGAAACACCTAGTAAGTGCTTTCAGTTAAAAAAAGTCTGATTCAGTCTGATTTCTGTGAATAGCGTTTGAGATGATAGTATCCCATTATTGAGATATTGCGGACAGCATACAACTTGCTGAGGGCAGAAACTATGGTAATGCAGGACTGTCACTCAGTGGCCATGGGCGGGGCCTAATTACTGTGACATCACATTAACAAGAGAATCAAAACAGCATGTCTAATGAGACTGCTTTTGTTTAATAGGGATTACAAAAGGAGTGGTTGGATGTTTTTCATTGTAGGGTGGTTGTGTTCACATATTAGGGGTGGCACAGCTCACAAAGCCCGCGGTTCGGTTCGTATCATGGTTTTAGGGTCGCTGTTTTCGGTTCTGTACGATTGTTGTTGTTGTTTTTTTATCGTTAACACTCCAGAAATTTACTTCAGCATACAGTATGATATATAGTAGTGATGCAACAATACACTTAGTTCACGGTTCAATACAATTTTCGGTTCTTGACCATGGCTTTCGGTTCGGTTTCGGTTCTGATACCTTGACCTATTAAAGTGTTTTTTTTTTTTATTATTCTATGCTTAGGTAACACGAACAGTGAGATGTTAAGAAGCAAAAATACTGGTTTTAATTGCAGTTCTCTTTATTTTATGTAAATGCAAAATCATCTTACACATTTTTTGTGTATTGATACAATAATATAAGATATAATTAAATAAAGACATATAAAAATGATATCCTATTCAAACTGGGGAATATGTGAATTCATTACATTACATTACATAAATTGGCCATTTTATATACCTGTACTTAGTAAATTAAACTTTACATTGTAAATGAAGGCTATACCTTACTGCACTGTTAAATCCAACATAATACTGTTTGTGTAGAAACCAAAAATGCGTTTCTCAATCAAGATTACTGGTGGGATTTATTTTAGCATCATAAGCAATCTCTTCTTGAGTTGAACTTTTTCAACTTGCGCGGAAGACGTGTTTGAGGCAAATAACGTGCGTTTGCATCAATAACAAGCCCAATTTGCGTCATTCGCATTGCCCCACGCGAATTTGCATCTTTACATTGATGTTGCATGTAATCTACACGCGCAAATAATTATTCCACACCTCAGATTTAAAAGACAGTCGTGCTGCTGCTTTTTGTTGTCGTATTTCTTTTGGGTGTGTGCGCACGCGAATGAAATCTGACACCAGCATTGCAAGCAGAGTTTAAACAAGATCATTCAAAATATTTTTTATTATCATGAAAATGCCTGAAACAATTTGAAGAACAGTGATATAAATATTCCTGTAGACATTTCCTGGAATGAATACTACTTCTGTGGCACAAAGGGTGTTTCTCCACGAGAGCGCCCCCTGGTTTTTGGATGTGCCGGGATTTCACCGTAATTCATTAAAATTCATTCATTTAGAAAACGCGCATTTGCACGGTTAATCGTTGCACCCCTACTTTAAGCACATTATTGGGACCATCTCTGAGGAAAGCTAGGTGAGATTTTGATACAGCAAGAGACAAAACACTGATGACATGCTTTTCATTTACTTGGCAAAAAATGAGAAAGTATATTGCTATCTCTACAGGAATTTATGTGCCTTTTAGCACAAAAAAATTAAACTTAAAAATTAACTTGCACTGCCAACTTCTGTGTAGTTTTAAACCTTGTTTATACAACTACGAGGGTGTGCGCGGCAAAAATTACGCTAACGCAGGTGGTAGCACGCGTTGAGTGCACAAGACCCCATTTCGCTTGGCGGTGTGCACAGCAAATTTTGTAACTTTGCGCACGGCTCCGCAACCCAACAAAGACGAGTTCCAGGCTAATCTAGCAGAGCATGACGTCTCATCACGCCGGCACCCAGTCTGTGCGTTGAGTATAAAAACCTCCCCAAACAAAGCCACAAGCCATACAGGCATGAGGCTACATTGCGCAGGCGTCGAACCGTGCGACACACACACACACGCTCCGATCCCAGACAAGCAAACCGAACAGTTCGGATGTTTTTTCATGTACCGTGCCACCCCTAGCGTATAGGTCCAAACACCTTGTAAAAGTGGATTTTGCATAATAGGTGCCCTTTAAGACGTGTATTAAAGAAAGTTTTATTTGCCATTTCCGTAGGGCTTAGTCTTTCATAAATAGTTAATGGCCACGTACTACTCATTTGAAATATGCTAATTTGATAACTAAATCAGTGCCATGGAAACAGTTTTGGCATTCTACTGAGAAATTAATTAATAAAATTGAAAACTCAAAATAAAAGGAGAAACAGTATCCCACGGTGCAGCAAAAATCTGCGTGCAAGTACAGACTGTTAAATCTAAAGGAAGTGCAATCTTAAAGCTTCACAAAAGGGCATAAAGGGATGGCATACGTTTGAAGTATGGAGCGGCATTAATAAAGAATACTTTAATTAGTATCGGAGTGACCTTTTGTGCATCCATTCGGAAAAACACTCGGGCAAGGACATGAATTCAGGAGACGACAGCCGACTGTTTAGTCAGTATGAGTAGAAGCTCATGACCATACTGAACCCACCGCTAAAGTCATTTTCATCATTATTTCTACCATTATATTATATCGGTCCTAACAGAGTGTAAAGAATGTGAGTGACAGCTGAAGATGATATCCGTCGACTTTCAATAGCCGCCGCACAATATGAGAGCACCTTGTCTGAATGTGACAGCAACAAAGGCAGAGATGATAGGAGTTATTACTGTACATTTACGTGAACTGAGCATGTCTGATTGGACTGAAAGATGTCTAAATATCTGGCTGGCATGGCAACAGCGTAAGATAATTATAGAGCACTTTCGTCATTTCTCACCTGTGTCATAGAATAAAATACGCCGTCAGGGTCCGCATGCCGAATCAATCAAATAATCAGTTTTTAACTGTAATCCAGAGCATCTATTACTCGTCTAAGGATGATTATTGCAAAGCGTATCTTTGATCAGCGCAAATTGCTTTTGCAACATATTCATAACAGCTTATTTGAACTGTCGGCTGAGGAAAAGCCCTACGTATTTATTGCAATGTTTTGTCAGGTCCCACATCTCGGGCGTTACGAATTGCGGGTCAGGTTTAATATCTGGCAGTCTGCCCGTCCCAATCTGTGTTTTAGCTGAGTGGAATAATGAGAAGAATGGCTCTCTGTACGTTTATTACCGTACCTCATTCTCGGCAGAAGAGGATTCTGTTCACACCCCAGCTAATGGAATTCATACAAGCTGTTTATCATTGGATCAGTTTAATAGACAGATATTAGTGCTGTTCTGGGCTCATGTATTGCCTGTGAATGTGCTATCAGCTCAGAGTAGATTGCGTCTGCACATTGTGCCTGCATTTGTTCAGCATGGCCAGAACAGAGAAACAGACTTGTAGGGTAGATTATAAAATTTCTACCCACCATGTATAATAGAAACATTTTGTTGTTTTGCCCTCTCCCTTCCTCTTTCTCTCTCTCTCTTTCTCTGAGCAGGGTTCCCACAAGTCCGTGAAATCCTTGAAAGTTTGTGAATCCGGGGGAAAAAAATTCAAGGCCCTGGGAAGTTTTTGAAAATAAACATACATAGATACAGATCATTGAAAGTGCTTGAATCTATTTTATGCAAGAAGTTTTCTGGGAAAAAGTCCATATTATTCCCTGTGTAGTGTAGGATAATATCATAAAAATTCTAGACTTTTTAAGCACACGTGCTAAACTGTTCGATTTAAATGCTTATATCTTCTGTATGCGAATGTTGATTCATACCAAAATGCTTTTTTGCATAGTTGCGTTTGACACATGAAAACATCTCGGGTTACGTATGTAACTGTTATTCCCTAAGAAGGGAATGAGACGCTGCGTCTCCCTTGCCATACATCATGCATCCCTGTAATGCCGTCTTTGGCAATATTTCAGATAGCGATATACTTCCTGGTTCCCGCATCACCCTGTCTTTGTCATTAAGCCTCACCATTGGTTGAATTTGATATGCACATTCAGACACACTTACCCCTGGAGGCGTGCCCAAAGTGTCACCGCAGTGACGCAGCGCGAGTTTCCTCAAAAGGGAACTGTAACAATGTATTTTAAAATGTAACCTTGCTCTCACTTGAAATGTGTCCCCACATTTAGTCCTTGAATTTGAGGGTATTAAACCTGGAAAGTCCTTGAAAAGTCCTTGAATTTGAAGTTAACTAAGGTGTGGGAACCCTGTCTGATGCTGTTTACACCTGGTATTAAGATGCTTTTTGGTCAACCCGTTTACACCCAAAAAATGTTGAGCTTGTCCACTTTCGACCACATTTAGAGGTAGTCGAAACCGCATTTGAATGGATTGCTTTTGTGGTGTAAAATGAGCATGTGGTCGAATGTGTTCGAGCAGCCACATAAGACCGCCTACTCTCGCCTTATCTTTTAGCGCAAGCTAGGATTTCATTAATAAAACTAAAGCGGCTGCTCTCCGCCTCTTTCATGTTTGTTTAATTTTGCGAGCATGTGAAAGTTGCCGGATTTCATCAATTGCACTAAAATATCAGAGAAAGCTCTTACGTATACATGTAAAAAACATTGTACAGGATGCAACACAAGCAGCAGGCTCTTACATAATATTAGTTTGCTTCAATTTAAACCCATCGTTTCTCTTGCTCACATTTAAAGAAAGCAGCGTCCTCAAAGTAATCAGGACAGAAGCGGTCGAAAGTGGACAAAAGAGACTGATTAAAATACCAAGTGTAAACGTGAATGTGTCTCACTTGTCCACTTGTGAACCGATCGACCCAAACACATCATAATACCAGATACAAACAGTCTCTCTCTCTCTCTCTCTCTCTCTCTCTCTCTCCTCTGCATGTCGTTCTTGATCTCACTACATTTCTTTGCAGTTTTATTGTAATGTATTACCAAATGTAGCTTTTCCAGCACATTAAATTAAATGTAGAATTGCACTAAATAGCTCAAGCTAACCTTCTTAACAAACGTGACAGTTTGATCAATACAAAAGATATTTGTGTAACATTGTTAAAGGGATAATTCACCCAGAAATCTGTCATCATTTACTCAAACCCGTTTTGTTCTTAACCCATATATTTGTAATGTACTGTAACAAAAATTAGATATTGAGCTGAACTCGAAAACTGGATTAGTGAACAAATCACTTTTTTTTTAAAACAGTCCTTTCCAATAAACATTTTTTTGGTAGTTATTTAAAAATACCTTTCTATTTTAGTATTTTTTCATTAAATTGACTAAAAAAGTCATATGCGAATTCTTCCTTAAAAAGGAACACTCAACTTTTTTGAAAATAGGCTCATTTTCCATTTCTCCTAGAGTTAAACAATTGAGTTTTACCATTTTGGAATCCATTCAGCTGATCTCTGTCTGTGGTACCACTTATAGCATAAGTTAGCATAATGAATTGAATCTGATTAGACCATTAGCATCGCGCTCAAAAATAACCAAAGTGTTTCTATATTTTTATGGAAAATTAAAAGTTTCAATTTTCTAGACTGATATGATATTACGCAGTGCCCGAAAATAGTCTCCAGCTATTGAAGTCACCAAGGGGACTATTTTCGGGCGCTGCGTAATATCATTGCTCCTCCTGCAGCCATGGTACAGCAGTAAAGTCCTTGATTATTACGCCGGAATGAGAGTTCCTAACCATATCTGCCTAAAAAATTGCAATTTTTTATTTTCTGTTGGTCTTAGTACAGAAGAGTCAAGTTTTAAATAGGAAAAAATATTGAAACTCTTTGGTCATTTTTGAGATGATCTAATGGTCTAAGATTTAATGAATTATGCTAAGCTATGCTAAAAGTGGTACCGCCAGACTTGGAGATCGGCTGAATGGATTCCAAAACGGTAAAACTCAAATGTTTAACTCTAGAGGAGCTGGAAAATGAGCATATTTTCAAAAAAAGTGGAGTGTCCCTTTAACCATTACAAGGCAATACTGTGGTATCATGGTAAATTTTTTCACATGCTTGCAGAGAATGGTTTTACAAATCTAAGTTACTGGGTTGATCTTTTTCACATTTTCTAGGTTGATAGAAGCACTGGGGACCCAATTATAACACTTAAACATAGAAAAAGTCAGATTTTTGTGATATGTCCCCTTTAAAAAAAATCATCTTACATAATGTAAAGAACAATCTGTGAAAATATAACCTTGATATCTTTAATGTTGGCTAAGAAAGGTCATGTCAAAGATTGAAATTAAAGTGAAATTAATGAAACTTTGATGCTCCTAATCTCAAAATTAAATGATGAGACTTTAGTCTTACAAATAAATGTGACCCTGCCTGTAAAATTAAAGCAAAAGTAAAAGTAGTGTGCTCATCCAGCCTTGTTTTCTTTTCTTTTTGAGCTGGTAAAACTGTTGGGGTGGAGCCGAGATGTTTTCAATCATGTTCTGTCAACATGTAACATGCAGTGACTTGTACTGCAGATCTACTTTACGTGTGGCTCCAGTGCCCTTGTATCTTTCCACCAGATACAAAAAGTGTATTTGGTCTGTTTGTCCCATATTTACTCCTGGGCTCAAGCACTACGGTGAGGGGATAGCCTTGTTTCATATTTGTCATAGAGCCACAGCATATTGCAGGTGTAACTCAGACCCCTCCTTAGACAGATTGTTTCCCCCCATGACTGTGAGTTATTGCATGGGACCACATTTCTGTCAACAAGCCCAGCTCGGGGACCAACCAATCATAATCTAATCTTCTGAATGGGCTCGCTGTTGTGGGTGATTGAAATTGTTTATTGTACGTGACACAACATTTCAAGTCCTGATTAAAAGAAAATATACACAGCGACCCATATTGACCTGTAGACTTTTCAAGGCGTCTTAAAGGCAAAGGGCAAAGCAGAGATATTGTCTCAGAAGTAAAGATTCAGGCAAGTTTTATTGAAATATGACATAAAGGATGCAAAACCATAAAGGAGGGTTTCTGTATTGTTTATATTGGTGTGACAGCATGCATTATTAGAAATTATAAAATGGACGCTTGTGTCCTGTTCTGATAATTTATAAAATAATGAAAATGTGTATTATACATGTCTGTTCACAAAACTTACCATAAGAACACAGCTGTTTACCAACTTTTTTAGGGATACATTATTTTAATATATATGAAGTATTGTGCAAATCAGGACAGATATTATTTGAGTAAAAAAGTAAATCAAATTAAGTGGCATTTGTTTTGGGACTACAAATGTTGTGACTTTCACAGGTAATTGTGGGTAATTGATTTTATCTCGTGTCTTTCAGTGGTAGGCAGTTTCCTAATATTCACATTGAGCATTAAAAAAGCATTCAGTGCCCACTAAACAGGTGTTTCGGTGTCTGTATGTGTACAGTATACACCTGGGTAAGGTTGTGTGTTTAAAGTCAAACATGCACAGCTGTTTGCTGTTTCTGTCTCCCTGTGATGAGTGGTTTACGTGTGGAAACTGGAAACGAGTGGTGAAAACTTGGATTTCTGATATTTCCCCATATTCAACTTCTGAACTCTGAGCAGATCGATCAACCCCGACCTCAGCGAGGCAGCTAGCTCTTCGCCAATTTATGTGAACCGTAAAAACAAACTTGAAACTATTTTTTGAACATGAATGTTAAAGGATTAGTCCATTTTCTTAAAAAAAATCCAGATTAAATTTTCATTTTAATGGACTTTAATGGACCCCAACACTTAACAGTTTTAATGCAATTTAAAATTGCAGTTTACAGGACTCTAAAAGATCCCAAACGAGGCATAAGAGTCTTATCTAGCGAAACGATTGTCATTTCTGGCAAAAAAAATGCACTTTTAAAGCACAACTTCTCTTCTTCCTCCGGCTGTGTGGCGCGCCGGCGCGTCCTCACGTAGTTGCGTAAAGACGTCAAAGGGTCACGTGTTACTTATATGAAACGCACATTTGCGGACCATTTTAAACAATTAACTTAAATTGGTATCATTGCACATACAACAACGTCAGAACGGTCCTCTTTCAACACACTTGTAAACACTTGGGCATAGTTTTGCATACGTCATCCGTGACCTCTTGACGTGATGACGTATTACGTGAGGTCGTGCTGGCGCGTCACATGACCGGAGGAAGACGAGAAGTTGTAGTTTAAAAGTGCATAATTTTTATTTTTATTTAACCGTTTCGCTAGATAAGACCCTTTTGCCTCTTTGGGATCGTTTAAAGTCCTTTGAAATTGCAATTTTAAACTGCATTAAAACTGTTAAGTGTTGGGGTCCATTAAAGTCCATTAAAATGAGAAAAATCCTGGAATGTTTTCCTTAAAAAACATAGTTTCTCTCTCAACTGAACAAAGAAAGATATCAACATTTTGGAGAAATGGTGGTGAGTAAATTATCTGGATTTTTTTAAGAAAATAGACTAATCCTTTAAAATGTCCAGTAACTGTTTCTGCCATAATTGGCACAAGAACACGAAATTACGACATCATGTCATACACATGCAACTTGAAGAGTGATTGGCTGGAACCCACTGAGGTCAAAGGTGGGACGTTAAACTGGGATGTCTAAACCTACCTACGGCTTTGTCTGGAATGTGGCATTGGTATTGTACTGTACGTGTGCCTTGAACACACAAGACCATCATTGAAAACCAACAGCTCCATTCATTTGCACAGAGAGATTAGGATGTAGGCCCTACATTATGTTAAATCTCAGATCAGACCACCAGAATGCAAGATCTCACTGTGCTTTGTTATTGTACGTGCTGTCGATATTGCGTTCGCATCGCTGTTTGAAGTCTTCGGGATATTTGCGGTAGCATTTCCTGCGAGAAGACTTTGATATGCCTTTGAAATACTGCCTAGCCTCAGGCTTTCCCACTGTGATCTCGTATTAAGACCCACCGGGCTTGTGTGTTTCTCTGTACGGTCGTGTTTATCTCGTCCCCTTTGCGCCGATGAGCCTCTAGTGTCTCCTTTCACCGTCGCTCAAGCGCACCGACCCCCGAGCTGCACGCCACGGGCTTATGCCGCTCTGGTTCGGCAAGCGCTTGATCAGGTTTGATGGAGAGGAAAGGGTTCAGAGTATACAAAAGCAAACGCTATACACTCAGGGAGGTCAGGGTGCTTGTCCAACCCCTCCGTATGTCATCCGCGAGGGGGACCGGTTGAATGTAATGGCTATGAAATGAAAGGTGAGGCAGCAGTCTTGGCTCATTCGTCAAACGATGGGGCGCTGGGAAATCGGGGCGGTCCGCGTGTGTATTCCCAGCGTCCACAGCTGTCAACGTGAGAGGCCGAATGACTGTTTAAATAAGAGATTTGTGTTGGAGTTAAGCAGAAACTGAAGGCAAGAAATGGTTGTTGTATTCTGTAGATGTAGCTTTAAGGCCACACATAACAAACAGGCTCTCCGGTGCTATTGATTCAAAGTTGAGGCTATTTATGTTCCAGTGGGGACACGTATATGAGAAAAATAGACTATAAATGCCAACACTCATGTTTAAAGTGAGAAATAAGAAAAATGTTACACTAACTCAACATTATACAGTCAAGCCATAAAGTACTGTGGGCTTTCTGAACACTTCAACCACTTATCTATACAAATGCTGTCTGCAAGCAAATTATACTAGAGTTAAAAAACGCATTGTCTGATATTGAAGGTGGGTAAGGGTTTTATTTATTTTTAACATTATTCCAGCATCTATGGATTGCAAGAACCAGCTAGTCTATACACAAGTTAATGGGTGAGAGGCTATTTGGCATTTCCAATTTACCTAACCTGCATATTTTTGGAACCAGAGTAGTTGAAGTTGTTCCGCAACTCGCTATTAAACATTAGATGAATAAGAAGGTGATGTGAACGCGCGTGTTTCATTTTAAGATGAAGTATCGCTTAAAAAAGGCCCATTGGCTACATTTTTTATGTACTCAGTCATTTTTACTTCATTCTTTAATAAATATATATATATATATGTTAACCCTGCCTATAGATATGCTTTTCAAAGTTTAAATAACCAAAATGTATCCTGGTGCTTTTTATCTCATAATTTTGAAAAATACATTCATTGTTTAGCTTCGTTTACACATGCGTTACACACATTTTTAAACATGGATTAAAGGAGCTGTGTGTAACGTTGACTTCTACAAGTTGAACATGGTACCGCAGCCTAAATTCAAAATAATGGAGATGTTTTTACCTAACAGCACCAGCTCCCACCCCCGGATGCTAGACACATACAGTACAGGACAGCACAACTGATGATAAAAAAGCATGTTAATCTGCTCATGTTTTGACACCAGTATTTGATAAGGGGTATGGAGGGGTGTAACAAG
The DNA here is from genome assembly GCF_027580225.2 of Misgurnus anguillicaudatus. Classification (NCBI taxonomy): domain Eukaryota; kingdom Metazoa; phylum Chordata; class Actinopteri; order Cypriniformes; family Cobitidae; genus Misgurnus; species Misgurnus anguillicaudatus. Next base: position 19,329,266 of record NC_073355.2, read on the forward strand.
GTATAAATGCTTATGATTTGTTCTTTTATTTATGGTATGTATGGCAGCCAAGGACAACGACAACAAGTATAGTGTAAAAACTGTGATTTATTATTTACGAGTGATGGTGGTGGTGGTGACACGTGAAAAGGTGTTAATTACTATTTATAATATTTACAACAGTCGATGCACATAAAAGGGAAAAGGGATGAGAGTGGTGCCAAATCAAAGAAAGTAACATAACACTAACAAAACAGTCAAAGCAAAGCAACGAGTTTGTACAGAGTAACAGCGGTAGGGTGACCATACGTGCCATTCTTCCCGGACGCGTCCTGGCCAGGATTTCGGTGCGTCTTGCGGAAGCCGTATTTGTTGACCGCATACGCCATTCAGTTAAAAACATAAGACATACAATCGTAGTTTCATTCTTACCTTAAAATGTAACGGTTGCTTTTCTGTAATAATAATAATAATCCTCTATGACGTATGCGGTTGACAGATACGACTTCCGGAATGATGTCATCAGATGAATATGAGTGACAGGAAAAAAGACCAATGGAAGGCACCTATACAGATGATAGGTGGAGACAGATAAAAGAAAAACACCAAACATAAGACAAACAGGACAGGATGTAACATTACTGTATCTTTGCATGTTGTTTTGTTGTCTGCAAATTACAAACCTGCTCATGTGGATTTTTATAACTCAATCTGTGACGTTGCGTCCACCGGAAGTTGCATTAAATTATGGGCCATTGCGGTCTCATTCAAGCAACCGTGATAACCGAGCTGTCGAAATACACTATTGACTAAATTAGCAGTGGGCAGGATCACACAGACCTGTCAGAGTATCGATACATTCACATGGGGCGAAAGTGTTAACGCTTGATGGAAGGCTTGTCTGAAGCGTGGCCAACAGCCAATCACAGTGGCCGCAACACATGCCCGGATCTTCTATAAACGTAATTAGCTGGCTCTGCCTAGGTTATTTGCATAAGGCGATCTGATTGGCAGACGCACGCGTTGGCGCTTGAAAAGTTGAAAAATGTTGAACTTCTACCACGAGCAACGGCACTGACGTGGTGCCGACGGATCCACAATTCAGTTCGGCAACGCATGACATCACCCATTAAAAGTGAATGGGAAGCGTTAACGCTTACGCCCCATATGAACATACCATAAGAGTATTTCGGGAAAATGTCTGGGCTTTTTTCAAAATCTCGGAAAAAGACAAAAAATCTGCTAAATTTTATCTTATTTTGTGCCTCTCTTTTTATTTCGGTCAGTTAAAGGTGCTCTAAGCGAATTCACGTGTTTTAGATCATAAAATATTTTTTGTTTCATACAGCAAACATCTCCTCACTATCTGCTTGCTGCCTGTGCGCTGATCAAACTGTAAAAAAACGCGATCTCTGTAGACAGCCCCGGCTCTACAAACTTTAATATAAACACAGTGGCCAAACCTGCACCACGAAACAAAACAAAGTGTTCCAGCCAATAAACGACAAGAAGGATTTGGGGGTGGGGGTTGGGCGCGTTCATGAAAGCACTGGAGGGAGGGGGAGGAGTTAGCTACGCTGTTTGTTTGAAAACAGTTCAAACATCAACAAAAAGTAATGTCTCGCAGATTCGCTTAGAGCGCCTTTAAATGTTAAATAGATCCACTCCATGTTCAATAAAAATAATTTGATTCAGAAATAAACTAGCTAATAGGCCAACTGTATAGTATAAGTGTTTATCGGCATCAGCCAATAGTTGTCTGTTTGAATCAGTATCAGACCCAAAAAATCATATTGGGGCATCCCTAGAATAAATGATAGTATTTTTTATTAAGCACAGTCAAAAGCCTCCATACGGCTTTTTTAAATGTACTCATTTGTTAAAATTTTTGTCACGTAATTCCCTTTTCGAAAATAAAAGTCTCACCCACTTGATGTCTTTCAGTTCTTTATTGGATTCGTGACTGGAATTTACACTAGAGTAAATGAAACACTTCTTTATCTGCATCTGATTCAATTCTAGAGACACATAAAAATCCAGTCACACATATTCTGGCCTTGGGTAATTTTAACCAGGCATAGACATTGATTCAATAAGTCAGGTAATTGCCTTAACATTGTGTACTGTTCACAGGTGACAGAGAGGATTTCCTTCAACAATACAAGGTCGAAATACTGTAATGACTCGGGGGTAGAGATTTGGGTGATAAAGGTTAAATGTACGAACTGTATTGTACTGGTGGGCATAAACGGTGCCTGTTCTGTCATATTCGGACTCATCTACAGTAGTCTCGTGTACCTGGTTTCATTTATCAAACATGGCTTACAGTTTCTCTGTCAATTTAAAGTGAGTATAACAAAGGCTTTATTTTTTCTGTACGTATCTCATTACTGTTTAAAGGGACACTCCACTTTTTTTGAAAGTATGCTCATTTTCCAGCTCCCCTAGCGTGATTTTTACCATTTTGGAATCCATTCAGCCGATCTCTGGGTCTGGCGCTAGCACTTTTAGCATAGCTTAGCACAATCCATTGAGTCTGAATTAATAATATTACGCACTACCCGAAAATAGTCCCCTTAGTTACTTTCAATAGCAGGGGACTATTTTCAGGCAGTGCGTAATATCACTACGCCTGCTGCAGCAATGTAACATCAGCAACGTCCTTGATTATTACGCCAGAATAAGAGTATAGTTCCTAGCCATATGTGCCTAGAAAATTGCAGCTTTTAATTTTCCGTCGGTCTTAGTACATGATGTAACTACAGAAAAGTCAAGCTTTAAATCGGAAAAATATAAAAACTCTGGTTCTTTTTTAGCATGATGCTAATGGTCTAATCAGATTCAATGGATTATGCTAAGCTATGCTAAAAGTGCTAGCGCCAGACCAGGAGATCGGCTGAATTGATTCCAAAATGGTAAGAATGAAATGTTTAACTCTAGGGGAGCTGGAAAATGAGCATATTTCCAAAAAAGTGGAATGTCTCTTTAATCTTTTGCGTAACTAATTTGCTTTTGGTTAAACAATTTAAACTGTTGTGATATGCTACATAATTTTAAATGACTTTGACCCCGATTAACATTTTATGTTTTGTGCATTAAAGGAAAATTTCAGCTTTCTAATGATATTATTCTTTATGTTTCAACTCTCACTGAGTGATAGGCTGTTAAATATTGGCTGATTTTCCAAAATGTATAAAATTTAAAAAATGTTTCAGTGTCAAAGTTAGTTCTCGAGTGACTCATCACATTGGCAAATTTTTAAAAGCAACAGATTGAATGAGATTCAAGAGCTGTGGTAGACTTTCAAGATGCTTTTTACTCAAAGCTATTGCACTATATGGCTTCAGAAGACCGAGTCTAGCACACAATTCATATGGATTAGTTGTTTTTACAGTACTTTTTTAACTTGACACCCCCTAGACACAGAATACTTGTGTTTTTATGGAAAAGGGCAGCGTGACATTCTGCAAAACATATTGTTTTGTGTTGCACAGATGAAAGAAAATCACACTTGTTTGGAACAACACGAGGGTGAATAATTGATGACGGGGTTTACAAAAAAGTATTTTTCAATAAAAGAATGTGCCACATAATTCCTATGGCTTTGAGTTTAGCTGAAATTTCCCTCTTTTTTGTGGTGCTCTGTCTGAGACATATTTTTTGCTAAATTCCCAGCCCTTCCCATTTTTGTTAAACTAAAATGGGTCGAAACCCCTCGATAATTGACAATAATTCAATAAATCGCACAAATTGCATCCTCTCCAAGGTGAAAGCATTGTCCTGTGCATGCACCTCATTCTGCATGCAACTCCATCAGTGCCAGGACACAATTGTCATGAAAGATGACAGCAATATGAAGCCTATTTTTTACTCACTTTTAGAGAGTGCCTTCATAGAACCGCACTCATCTCTGGGGGAAAAGGCCATTTAAGTCTGGTGATTGAGGATTGTTTTCATATCGCATCAGTCACCCGGTTGATCTCTGCTGCGTGGCATCTGGTGTCAGACTCTCAAAAGTGAGGAATCAAACTAAATGGCACTGGGGTCGAGCTTCACAATTCAGGGTTGTCATAGTAAGCCTGCAAGAAGTCTTTATGTATTATGTATGAAATATGATGTTTGTTTGGTAATAATGGGGGTATATTAAAGCTGTAAGCCATGAGATGCTATATTCAATCACAGTAACAGCTAAATGTTTACATGTGCTAAAGTTTTTTTTGTTAAAGTGCCAATAACACACGCTGTTTCTGCGTATCTGATGTTAATCTGGAGTACCTATAGAGTAGTATTACATCCTTCATATCTCCCGAAGAGTTGTGCTGGGCAAAGATTAATCGTGATTAATCGCATACAAAAAAAGTGATTTGTTTTGCATAATATATGTGTGTGTATTGTGTGTAATTATTATATATATTTAACCACACACACATACATATATTCATTTTAGATTTTTTTAATTTATGTATAAAAACAATTTTTAGAATGTATAAAAATATAAATAAATAATATATTTAAATACATTCTTAAATACATACATGAATGTGTATGTATTTATATATACATAATAATTACAAAAAGCACACACTCATATATTATGCCAAAAATCACTTTTATTTTGTATGCGATTAATCGCGATTAATCTTTGCCCAGCACTAGTCTTTAGTTTTATCGGATTTACAAAAGACAGATTATCTTTAGTGATTCTTTCCGATAACGTAAGAAAAAATTCTGAAGAAGGAGTTACTGGCTGCGGGAGGAGTGAGTCACCACTCATGCAACACTTTACAACACTGACTGGATAATTTATGATTCACAACTTGTGCGTGTCATTTATATAATATGCGAAGTGCATTCGGCAGAGAAATACTCTGTAACGCGTCCAACTGCTTTTTTGACACTTTGCATTTGTTTAGCATGAGGAGACCAATTCTTAAACTGTGTTAATAAGTCAAAAAGCATGAAATACCATTGAACCCCCCTTTGACTTTTAGGAGTACACCATTATATTGATTCAAAGGTAACATAAGCCCTATTCACACAGACATTCCGTAAAATACACGAGAAAGGCATCAGGGATTTTTCCGGGATCCTTAGATTTTTTATTCATTCACACTGCCATTATTACCCGGCATCTGATGGTCCCGAAAAGACAGGTGACCTATTGAAAGTCCCGCCCTCTCTTCTACGCATCGTCTGAAGTTTGCATATTATATATTATTTCTCTCTCCAAGAACCACTCGCGTGCATTTTTGTTTATGATAAGATTATAAAGGAGCGCATGACGCGTCGTTCTAATGTTGGTGAATGATCTCAGCTTCAGAGTGGATATTTGACAAGCTCCCTGATCTCTGCTTTAATACAGTTTTCAGACATTTCTCATCGTGATTGTTTATATGCATTTAAAACCCGCATTTTGAGGAGCTGAACGATATATCTTGTTGGGATGACGTGCGGGCATCTTCGTTTATTATAGTTCAAATGAGCACGTGACGCGATATTCTTTTATGCTGCTGAATGATCTCCTTTTCAACGCAGTAAGTGACGAGCTAACTTACCTGATATCTGCTTCAGTCCAGTTTGCTGACATTTCTCGTCGTGTATGTTGTAAATCCCTCATTTTAAAGAGTTGAACCAACTTCATGTTGCCATGACACGCGCGTCCACACTACGGCACGTGCGTCATTGCGTCTCATTTATCATTTCCTGATAACTGCTTCAATCTAGTTTACAACATTTCTCGTCTTGAATGTTGAGATACATGTAAATCTCTTGCTTTAAAGAGCCGAATCATAACTTTTGTTGTGTTGACGCGCACGCGTCCTCACTACGACACGCCCATTACGGCATTCTTTCGGCTTCTTGTTCACACAGAGGGTTATCCGTGTATCTGACTAGGTCCTCTTTCCGGCAAACGATCCCAGAAGATTAACGGGACGAGTTTGTGTTTACACAGACGCTTGTCTGGCAATTTTACGGGTATTTTCTGGGACCAAAGGTCTGTGTGAATGGGGTTATACATAGACTTGAAGCAACAAAATACCAGTTTTGGTGTAAAGTTCACTGTAGAACCACAATAACATTCATCTTCAGCCTAAAAATGTGTTTATGTTTTCCTAATAACTATAGATGATTATCAGTTATGTGACCTTTTACGTCATCCACCCTTTTTTTAGCTTACTGCCACCATCTTGAGTACCTACGGAGTACCAGTAGGCTACTGACAAGCATTGGCTAGCTTGCTACGATTTACGGATTTCGGATCTTTTACTGTCTTTAATTCTTACAGATAGAGGAAATGGCTACGAAAGACAACATTTCGCACATCGACTGTCATGAAAAGAAACGCTACTTTAAAAAAGAATATCTTGGTTAGGGTGTGATGCCCACCCTACTGGTCCCCTGATGCGTTCTTCCAGCCGCTGTCCGCTGCTACCGAACTACCACTATTTTTACAATACTAAAGGTACATTCACTCTGTGTACACAAACAATGTTCTCAATGCTCAAGTTCACATGTAGAGACACAGGTAATACTTCAAGCAAAGTATGATGTTGTGTCGAGTCTTCTAAGTGCTGTAAAAATAGCGTTGAAGACATAGCTTCTAGTTCTTTTGCCACCACTTCAGGTACTCAAAATGGCGGAAGACAAGTTTGAGATGTGAGTGATGTCAGCTGATATTCATGAATAGAAGATAGAATAGCGAAGTATTTATATTGAAAACATCTCAACTTTACATTCTCTGTGTGTCAGGTTTCATTCAACAGTGTTTTGGTTAAATTCTGCTAGCATCTCCTCTAATACTTGGTGCTTTGCGAGTGTAAATGTAGAGAATAAGTCATCGCCCCAGGACAGCCTGCAGTTCCATACATCAGCAAAGATGCTGTGAGAGTTCAGACAGGAGCCCATAGCCACGCCAGGTCAGCATGCAAATCAAACAAATGCACCATGTGAGTTATTCAGCCTTAAACCCATTGAAATGAGGGGTGACCTACCCGGGCATGAAATACCCTCGGACTGTCGGCCCACAGCAGCTGCTGGGTTTATGCCTCCCAGCAAAGAGGATGCATCATGCAGGTTGTTTACGCCTGTGTTTATGGCGATTTAAAATAGATGCAAATTGACTCCGGTAATTTAGTGGATGTCATTTTAGAAATATTCAGCAGGGTAAGCGAGACGACTTGTTTTGATAGACACAAATGCTTCTATTCCAAGATCTATTCCAGAACAAATCCATGCAAAATAGACTCCGAATTTACATGTTCTTGTGTGTGGGTTCAGGCAAACATCTGCATCAATTGACTTGACTGTCTGTGACGGTGCATAGTCATCTGAGAAGGTTTGTTTCAATAAGGCGAGAAGATCTTCCCTAGGGCTACCGAGCCTTACACAAACAGATGAATGGTTACAGTGCTCGCTAATTTGAAATGCATTGAGGCTTTTGTTTGTCTGCGCTGATGGAATGCAAAAACAATTCATGACCCAATACGACTGCAAGATTGCAAATTTGATTGTGTAACTATTTGGATATATTACAGTATATAACTCATGTTGTATGTTATACCACACACACAAACTTTTGTGTCCTCAAGCCATAACCTTACTGTTCACCATTTAAAGGTGCAATGTGTAACTTTTAGAAGGATCTATTGACATAAATGCAATATAATATACATAACTATATTTATTACCTTTGAATGAGCCATTTTTATCTACATACACTACGGGTCTCCTTACATTGAAGTCACGTGTTTCTACAGTAGCCCTAAACGGACAAACTGTTGTACAGAGCGCATTTTGTCCCTAACGTGTCTCAGACGACGACTTGTTTGTCCTGACGCAGCTACCGTAGCTTCTCATTGCGTTTCGAAATTGAGGCTGGTTACAATTCCCAATTTCAATGCTAGATGTTGCTAAAACAAATTACACCTTAAATGTCATTAAAGGTGCAGTGTGTAATTTTTAGAAGGATCTCTTGACAGAAATGCAAAATAATATACAAAACTATATTATCAGGGATGTATAAAGACCTTTCATAGCCTTAGAATGAGACGTTTTTATCCATATAAACAGAGGGTCCCCTTACATGGAAGTCGCCATTTTTGGCCGCCATGTTTTTTAAAGAAGATCTTAACAGACAAACTTTTTTATTAGTTATCTTCAACAGTGATATGTTTGTCCTGTGGGGGCTACCGTAGCTTCTCTATGCATTTCAAAAGCTAAGGGTGAGTTGTAAACTGAGTTGTTGGTTGCAATTTGCAACCTCACCAATATGTCACTAAAATTTACATACTGCACCTTTAAAAGCTACAGAGAATTAATTGACTGACTTTATCCATTGCCTCTGTGGTTTGATCTGTAGAATCGATAAAAAAAAAACAGGATTTCCTAAAGTCATGTGTTTCCCAAGACATGTCGAAATGTTGACCAGAGGAAATGTAGGAAATGTAGCCCATTCCTCAACAGCATGTTCATAACACATAGATGTCAACAGATCGCTTTCCTCTGAAATGTGACAAAAACGCATCTCGCAGGCGTGGTAATAACTCTTGCGTGAAGGTAAGGCTGGCCGCCATTGATTGAATTGAATCAGTAATTCAATCAGGCAAGCGTAAATTATTTTTTTTCTACAGGCCCCGAGAAAGCCAATGTTTTAGTATCGCACCTGCTAATGGAGCAGCAGGCAGTTTAATAAAAGATCTCGCAAGATAAGAGACCTCATTAATAGTATGAACAGTTAATGACCACTGGGTCTTCTTTATACCTGTCATTTCACAGCTTCGAAAAGATGAATGTGAATGAAAGACGTCCACATTTACCTTTTCAGGTATTGTTGGCCTTACTCTCCTGCTGCATATTCAAATCAAATGGCTCATTTGAAAGTCAAAAACGAAACATTGTTTGAGATCCTATTCATGGTTCGTTTCCTTGTTTCCAGGCCCGAACATTCAAATGACAGATGTAAAGGGTATGTGTCTGTGATCTCTCTCGTTGTGATTAGTTCTTAGTGTATTTAACAATGAGATAAAGAAGTCCACATTAAATTCTGAGCATGTTTTTAAACCTGTTTTAAAGGGGACATTTCACAAGGCTTTTTTTAGATGTCAAATAAATCTTTGGTGTCCCCAGAGTACATATGTGGAAGTTCTAGCTGAGAATATCATATAGATAATTAATTATAGCATGTTAAAATTGCCACTTTGTAGGTGTGAGCAAAAATGTGCAGTTTTTGTTCTTTAAAATGCAAATTAGCTGATCTCTGAACTAAATGACAGTGCCGTGGTTGGATAATGTAGCTTAAGGGGCGGTATTATCCCCTTCTGACATCACAAGGAGAGCCAAATTACTGGGTTGATCTTTTTCACTTTTTCAAGGTTGATATAGGCACTGGGGACCCATTTATAGCACTTAAACATTAAAAAAGTCAGATTTTCATGATATATCCCCTTTAAAGTGTGGAGTGACTTAGGGGCCGTGTACACCAAAGCGTTTAAAGGAATACGCCCAGATTTTGGGAATTTAGCTTATTCACCGTATACCCCAGAGTTAGATAAGTCCATACATACCTTTCTCATCTCCGTGCGTGCTGTAACTCTGTCTGACGCAGCCCCCGCTAGCTTAGCTTAGCACAAAGACTGGAAGTGAATGGCTCCAGCTAGCAAACTGCTCCCAATAAGTGACAAAATAACGCGAACATTTTACTATTTATGTGTTGTGATTTGTATAGTCACAAATAGGAAAATGTATGCGTTATTTTGTCACTTATTGGGAGCAGTTTGCTAGCTGCAGACATTCACTTCCAGTCTTTGTTATTGCGTTGCGACATACTCGTTTTTTTTTAATAAGCAATAGGCTCCGCGCTAAAAACCGGTGGGGAGCTGCTTGCTTATTAAAAAAAATGAGCATGTCGCAACGCATCGCTTTCATTATGCATAGGCTTATGGTAATTGTCAAAAAAGTTTTTCCAACTTGTCATCCTGGCATGATGTACAGTTAAAATTAAATAAAATGAAAAATACACTGCTGTGGACGTTGTTTACTTCATTAATGTGTTTTACTGTGTTAATGGAATAAGGATGCGAGTAGGATTCGGTATTCGGTTTCGGACCCAAAAAATCTGGATTCGGTGCATCCCTAGTATGTATGGACTTATCTAACTCTGGGGGATACGGTGAATAAGCTAAATTCCCCAAATCTGGGCATGTTTCTTTAAACCTGGCTGAAAATGCCAGGCGGACGCCAGTTGTGGGCTCTTACTAGCGTTTTTTCAGCTAAGCGTTAGCTATGATACTTCTGTTTTGTTTATCAGTTGTTGAACAATGCGCCGATGGGTTGTTGTGATATTTGCCCCGCGTCTTCTCAACTGTGATTGGTCGGCCGAGTGAAAAGTGACATAGACGAGCTGAGTGTTTCACCAAAAGTGGAAAGTTTTATAAACAAAAATGTAATTGCTAACCATTTTTTTTCAAATAGTCAAGTTTTGTGTTAAAACAAACAAAAACACTTAATCTGAGACCTCTGTTGGGAAAAAATTAATCATCACATTTCGCTAAAATATCTGAAGTTAATACCACTTTAATGGTATTCACATGGGGTGTCAGTGTTAACGCTTCTCATTTGCTTTAAATGGATGTTGTCATGTGTTGCCTGAACATCTAAATTGTGGATTCGTCTGGATCACAGAAGTTGAATATTTCTTAACTTTACAAGCCCCAATGCAGCCGTCAGACAATCCGATAGCCAAATAACCAAATGCAGATGCTAGCCAATTACGTTTATACAAGACCGGAGAATGTGTTGCGGTCCACTATGATTGGCTGTTGTCACAATGACGAACACATAAGTTTAATGCTTCAGACACGCCCTCTGTCGGGCGTTAACACTGACGCCATGTGTGAATGTATTTTCAATGCACTTTTCAATGCAACTTTTCACTAAGAATGTTCAAACTATAATTGTATTGAGAATTAGTACTACTGGCATTTTAGATCCCACTTTATAATCTTTACATTTTTTAGTGAATGTTTATTGACAAAGCTGGCTTTAATCCGCTTTGTGTCACTTGCCGCTAATAGAAAAGCATCGGGCTGAGTGCGATCACTTTATTATTGGTAATCCTGTTGAAGGCCATTAGAATAAATCCTCTTCTTTCTCTTCTCTTTCTTATTCCAGCCCTTGATCCATTGTCGGCTTTAAGAGTTAGTTTTTTTTTGTTAATAATTATGCTACAATTATAGCTGTTTGCTCTTGACGATGAGCAGGGAAATTGTCCTCTGTGCTTTTCTCCAAAAATTAAAAGGAAAAAAGCTTTGTTCAATTGGAAATCTTTTGTTTAGGGCTCTTGTCTCTGGTTTTAATGTTTTCATTCAGACGGTTAGCCCTCCAACATCCACGAAGGACAATTAAGAGAGAGTTTTTCTGCCATATTGCAGAGCCATGCTAATTAATTAGTGTGCTGTAAACGAACACGCTGCTGTCTCTTGCTGGCTCCACACTGTTATTTCACTGCTTTAAAGACTATCATTAACATTGTTTTCATAGGCGTCTGATTGAACGAGTTTCCTCAGTGAGAAGAAAAAGTCTGGATAACTGAGAGCGAAATAGCATTTATAACCTGCTTAGCTGTTGGCAGGTTGCTGAGCATAGGTTGACTCAGGGGCAAAGCTAACTGAGCTTGTCTATCAAGTTAAGAAAACTCCTGTGTGCCACTACTGTAACAACTATTTTTCTGTTCCTGTTAAGATCAGTGGAATTGTTTCTCTATACCTGTCTGTCTACTGTATGTCTGTCATTCTTTGAGCACTTTAGTAATTTCGTGAAAAAGTGTGCATTACAAATAGTTTCAGTGGAGCAATGGGTCGATGTAAAAAAAAAACATATATCTAAGTGTTTATTAAACTTTTGACATGTAAATTATATCAATTAACTCATTCCCCGCCAGCCATTTTTTGAAAAGTTGCCCGCCAGCACTTTTTTGGGATTTTCACAAAGTTTGACAAAATGCCTTCCAGGAAAATTTTCTTCTAAAAAAATATAAACAAACAAATATATCAAATGAAAGAACAGACCTTCTGCTTTCAAACAAACAATAAACAAACAAAACAGGGAAAAAACTTTCATCCTATCTATATATTTTTCTCTGCTTATAAACTCTTAAATATATAACTCTTTAATACTCTTAAATCAACTTAAAATACTCCATCATTAATAATCATACACTTACGTGTTTGACATCATTTGGTTCTCTGAAGGGTCCTCTTTAATTAGTGTACATTCACAATAACAAGAGATCTTTGTGTTTTTGTCAAATAAAGAAAAAAACAGGGTGCGCATTCAGACATTTCTGTCTCCACCAGCTGTCTCTTAAAACACGTTACAAAAATCAGTTGAAACTCCGCGAATACTCGTCACACAAACATAATACACATATCCAAAGAAAGCCTGAAATGTCTACTTTTAAACAAGCTAATTATAATCAAAAACAAATATTTTCTGTTTATATAATCTGCATTGAAGTAAAGAGAGTACCGTTTTTCCTGGCTGAGCTCATTCTCTCTAATTCGGTCACGCCCTCAGGCTGTTTACATGGTAATGAAGAGACAAGCAGTTCCAACAATAATAAACAAAGCGTAAAGTTTGATCAGATTTAAAGACTTTAGCGCATGTTTGGATTATAAACTTTATACACACACGTGAGGAATATCTTCATTTATGTCTGGACATTTAGAAAGAGAGGCGTTTATCTTTAACGTTACCTAAGAAGAAGAAGAACAATGGAAGACGCAATGGAGGAGGATATATTCCTGAAGAAACTGTAAGTCATTTGTCTTCATTTATATTTGCTATCATGTAATATGTTATGGCTTGTGCAGTTCAGCCTACTTAAGCAACCTTAGCAGACTGCACGCTTCGGATTTAAAAACTTTCGCATTGTTTACAAACGAGGGCGCGTGATTTCACGTAATGGCGGATTTCATTGTTACATGCTGTACAGTGTTAGACACAGTTATTCACTTTCGTATCCTTCATGGCAACTTTGAGTAATGCTGCACTGCTGTATCTTTTAAGTGTGTGCTGTAATATGATTCCATGTTTACATGCTTATTTACAAACGAGTACGCGCGTGATCACGTAATGGCGGATTTCATTGTTACATGCTGTACAGTGTTAGACACAGTTATTCACTTTCGTATCCTTCATGGCAACTTTGAGTAATACTGCACTGGGGGATCTGCTGTAATATGATATTGTTTACATGCAACGCATTACATACATTGCGCTTTACACGCGACACCATTTTATTATGAGCTCCGCGTTGTTTACACGGAGACGCGAGCTCCCGCACATCCATTTGCAATGTGTTTTTAAAGTTCATACTCGCTTACAGAAACGCGTTTAAAACAGAAGCTAGACGATAAGGGGATGGGCATCTGAAAACAGTCATCTGAAAACAGCTTTTTATATAACTAATCATTGCAGATGTTTATCTGAGATACTAATTTACTTTATGATAGTTTGAATGTAGTGCTATCTTTTACCCATCAGTTATGTATGTAAGGGTATTTCTGTGGACAATTTGTGCTGACAGCTGTTCATAACTCTCTTACAGGTCTGCATCCCTCTCATCAGTACAAAACTATGAAGTGGAAAAACATATTCACACTCTTTGGACATAAAGTTATATGGTAACATGAGCCACATGAAGTTTACAGCTCTGTTGTTTATCAGTTTCTTATACAAGTTAAGTTTTTTAATAGGGTTCGTTTCCAAATAAATTGAAAATGTCCTACTGACCTTCATTTCTATTTTGATTATATTGTTAACTTCTTAATAAACCTCAAACAAACATGTGCATTTGTCCTCACATTCTTTACTGTAGTTCCCTCCTGCCTCATTATGCAGCTCATTATGCAGCTCATTATGCGAGCCTTTGTTTGCTAGCTGTCAATCAATCCTTCTCGCATACGGCCACTCTAAACAAAAAGTGTCTTACAATTTCTAAATCAATATACTGGTTTATGTGAATGAGTAGGCAGGATGATTTTCACATCATTTTAAAGAAAAAACTCTAGACTACTAGATTCTGTTTAGGAAAGTCTTGTTAAAACATGTTTAGTATGGGTCTTGTGAACTTATATCAGTGACTTAAAATTTTTGCTTTTTTAAAAACCACGCATAAACCTTTTTCTCTCAAAAATACAAACATGTAGCTCATATAATATTTTAGCCCAGTTTGTGCTGAACACAGTGGTATGAGACACTTGCCATTATTATGTTTTAAAGCAACTAAAAAAAGACCAAATGTAAGAGCATGTCAGAACCTCTGACAGTGTCCCAAAATGGTCGGACCCCAGAGGGTTAAATATATATTAAAGCTGAAATAATTGCATTTTTGTGAAGGAATTTTGTAAGAGTGAGATTCAGAACGATTATTAAAACATACACAGAGTTTAAAATTAGTAAATAAAGTTTTGGCTTCAGTTTTTTCATAAATTGTGTAAGTGGTATTGCAGATTAACATAAAAATTCATCAGGAACACGTTTTTCAATGCAAATGTTTTTTCTTAGTTGACGAGATAACTCGTCAATGGCAGGGAAAGAGCTAATATTACAATTAATAGCCATCAATATACTTTCTAGGTTAACTATAGACTAGGGTCTATAGTAGGGTTACCTAGGGCTTGGTATCGATTCAGATGTTCCAGATCGATTCAATTTCGATTCAAAAGGTATCAAATCGTTTCGATTCTCGATTCAATTTTCGTTTACGGTTCGCGGGTAGGTTTTTATAATCGATTCTCGATTCAACTCAATGAATATAGATTTAATACAAATATGATATTAATAAAAAAAGAACAGCAGTTTACAGGTGGGTAATAAATAAAAAGAAATTGAAAGCCACAACAATATCGACGTCGTCTTGCTTGCAAAATCTAAAATGCTTCCATACCTCTGATTTTTTATGTGAAGGTGGCATCAACGTCGATGAAGCACCTGAAACCGCCATTTTAAGCACTGAAAGAATGAATGACAGGCTCGCCTCTCGCTCCTTGGTAACATCGCGCAAGGCAAAAAAGAGGGTCACATCTAGTGAAAAAGACTAGTAATTAGATAAACGTTAATCTTACGTTCAATGTTTGCGAAAAAAAAAAATCAATTCTGCTCTTAAGAATCGATTTTGAATCGACCACGTAAAAAAAATCGATTCATCAAAAAATAATTTTTTTTGCCCAGCCCTAGGGTTACCATACGTGCCATTTTTCCAGGACACGTACTGACCAGGATTTCGGGTGCGTCTTCCGGAAGTCGTATCTGTCGACCGCATAATGCTATTGAGGTTTTCACATTTTACTAAAAAAAAAATACAATCATAGTTTCATTTTTACCTTGAAATTTAATGGTTGTGTTTCTGAAATAGAAACTGAAATAATAAACCTTGATGACGTATGCGGTCGACAAATACGACTTCCCGAAGACGCACCCCAAATCCTGGCCAGGACACGTCTCTGGAAAATGGCACGTATGGTCACCCTACTTTAACCCTGTTATAGTCGGGCTCTGAGTACACTGAGATAAATGATTAATTCAATGTACTCAATTTTTTTAAGGTAAGTGGTCGCAATCAATTTATTTAAGATAAAAAAAAGAAAAACAAAAAAACCTTTTGCTTAAATGTAGCTTAAATAAATTGATTGCGACCACTTACCTTAAAAAATTGTGAGTAAATTGAATGAATAATTTTTTTCAGTGCCACTTCTAGTCATAATAAACTTGAATTTGGTTACATGACTGAACTCTTGTGGGATACAATAATTGAAAACAATAATTTAATAATATTAATAATAAAAGTAATAATAATAATATATTTACATAGACAAATCGATGTATTGCCTGACTTCTATATATTATGATTATCTGAGCTTTCAAATGGGCAGTACTTGATAATAATTGAATTTAATAAACAAAATAGCCGAAGAGCCCCACTGAAAAGAATGGCAAATGGTTAACATGCGTAGCATGCTAAGCTTACTAGTATAAGGCAACAAAAACAGGTTGGAAAGGCAATTCTTGAAAACAGTACCAAATATCAATACAAAGAAAATTAAATCAGACAAATGATCAATGATGAGCGGGTTGATCTAGAATGAGCAGGTAGCTTCGGTCACCCACGGTTATCCAAAAATATTTTTTATGATATCCGGGTCGCGGTCGGTCGGGTCATTTAGATACCAATTAACTATTTTAAACAATTACTCCTTTAAAAAAATGCGGGTCGGGTACAATTTTTTTCTTGCGGTCCGAGTTGCGGGAGGGTTAGTTGAACACGTTGGTTGGGTGCGGGTTGTTTATACATAGCATTACTGCAAATGATTCAGAAGTTATGAAATTTTATATCTTTCAAGTGCTACCTTCTACCTTAACTATCTGCAGGAAATCATGGCGAAATACCAAATTTTGTGCTGATACATCATATAGTTTATTAATAAAAATACTTTTATATTGAAGCAATGATATGCATACAGTGTAGACACTGAGACCTCGTGGATTATGCACTGTAAGCATAAAATATTCAAGACTTGAAAAGCGAGCGATCTGGTTAATTGTCGTTGGGGAGACTCAGCGCACCTGTCATTCAGAGTGGTAAAGGTTCGGTTAATGCTGTCTGGCGGAGGCGAGACAGAGAAACACTCCTCTTACTCCTGAATGATTTAGAGTTTGACCTTAGCACTGTTCCTCAGCGCTGAGACAGATGCAGCACTTCCTCTACAGCTTGAGGACAATCTGTGCTCTGCTGTTTGCCACAGATTTACGTCTTGCCTGGGCAAAGATTGTTGTCCTGTGTAGTTTATGGTTTGCAGCAATAGTCTATACTGGATTAACTCAAGATCCCTCTGTTCCTCAGCCTGTTGTGAAGCGCCGTTGGCTTGCAGGAGGTAATAGGTCAACCATCTTTTATAAGGCCATTGTTTAGGAACCGGTCCGCTGTTACCTTTATTGGATGAATAACTGTCCGTCCTCTGTGAGTGTGCTGCAAATAAAAACAAATGTCACATCTAGAATGAGATTTTTCATTGTGAACGAACATGTCCATGATCATTTAAAGGACTAGATTTCAACATTATCAGTTTTATCTACCAGTCTGTCTGTTTTGAGAACTACATTTACATTTATGCATTTGGGTGCATTCAAGCTATACATTTTCAATGTGTGTTCCCTATGAATCAAACCTACAACATTTTGCAATGCTAATGCAGCACACCTCTCCTCAATAAACCATTCAAATTGATGGTGCAGGATGAGTTATATGGCACATTGTAATGCAGAGGATTAAGGATTAGCCCTTAGTATGCTGATAAATTAAATGTATGGCTTGAATACTCCGAATGTCGCTTTGGATGAAAGTGTTTGCCTTTTGTGAAAAAGTGTAAATGCCAAATGAATCACGCATTCCTACTGAGGACATGATGCAGGATGTTAATTATTTCTCATGGTATTTGCATAAGCCATAAATATATACTGTACTTTTTTATAATGGACGTTTCCTGGGAACGTCTGTGCTCAGAATTACAGATGTACAATACGTCTGGTCCCGAAATGATTCAACCTTATTTCCCATGATGATGACACATTCACACAGACACGCAGTGCCTATGCTCAGGTAAACAAAGACGGCAGATGTTTCACTCAGATTCTTATCAGTGTATTTAGGCTGCAAATTAAAAGCCGATGTAAATCCGTCTGCGCACGTTCTGTCATTCCGGTACGGTTTCTTGTGACTTTGAAATAATTGCCTCATGGGCTGCGAGCAGGAAGCCTTCAATGAATGACAGGACTGGGCAGAAGGTCAGAACAACATCTACCTCTGCTGTGTCCCAGACTGGGAAAGACAGACAACCTTTTCCTTCACTCCACTGTGAAGTCTAGCTTGAACTTCAGGGTCAGATTGGATGCTGTTTTTGATGGGTCATATCTAAATAATGAATTAAAGGAGCTGAATTTATCAACTCTGTCAAATAACTGTGAGACAAGATGCTGTCGGCTACGCTTTTAAAACAACAATGTGCCTCAAGGGAAAACCTCGCAACAGTCTTTAAAACAAGAATAAGTGGCTATTTCAGTCCATTAATGATTTTACAATAACAGTTATTTTGTAAATATCCGTCTCTAAATGTTTGTGTACGGATGTATTTTAGTCTGACTCATCCGAGCGTCTGTAAAGAAAAATAAAAAGGCTAACCATTAGTTACGCACGTACACAAACCCACACACAAACAACTTTTGCAGTGGCTATAAGTTGGACAGCATGTTTTTCTCTATGTGTGCTGCTTTTAATTGGTTTAAGATACTGTAAACATAGAAACAATCTCTGTTTGTTGTTTTTATCAAATTCCAGAAGAGGGCAAAGTATATCGATCGTGTTGGTTGTGTACTACCAGGTGAATTCCCATTTGACTATTTTAGAAATTCAATTGACTTTTAACCAGAATTGACGGGTTTCTGTACTATTAATACTGCCGAAAGCCAATTGGATTTTCACAGACTTTCATTTTGGCTAGAAGTAATGCTACTTTCCTCCTACTGTCTCTTAGTTGGACCACTGACACCTTCATTACAAACATTTCGAGTGGGCAACATTGACGACAAGTGAAATGCAACAAGACATTTTTGATTGGACATAAATTGTTAGATATCTCTTTGTTGTGTTATGCTAGGTTACGTGTTACGCCACCAATAATAAAATCTCATTGATCCAAAACATGCTCTGCATTATTAAGTTATATACAATAATAACAATACTGTAAAGTCTTTTCAACTTTTATTTTTTATCCTGACTAGTTCCTGTAACTTGTAAAATAAAATCGAAATTAGGGATGCACCGAAATGAAAATTCTTGTCCGAAAACCGAAAAAGAGGAAACCAAGGCCGAAAACTAGGGGTGTGACGGATTACAAAACTCACGGTTCGGATCACATTACAGTTTTTGAGGCACGGATCGGATTATTTTTCGGATCAGCAAAATGGGGGGTGGGGAAAATCTATTAATAAATAAATAAATTGCAAACATTTATAAAAAAAATTAAAAAATGTTAAATGAGTCATAACACTGTCTTTGTTGTATAAATTAAATATAATTATTATTATTTTTAGAGCTTCAGAAGTGATTGTCTCTTTGTCTTGGGTTGTTTGATTAACATTAATGACACAGACTTAAGTAGGTTAATTGAGGTTACTGTCTCTTTAAGACCAAATAAGCACAGACTGGTTTCTGACTGTAATCTATACATACACTTAAGACATAAACAATTGTTGTTTTTTTTAAAGAATACTGTGGAGATCATTTTGTTTGTATGTGTCCTGTCAATAACAGAACGATTTTATGTTCGCTTGCTTTTTGAAACGCGTCTCTCCATGTATGCACTACTGATTGCCCTTAAACGCGCGCGCACAGAGACCGAGGCTGAATCCCAAACAGCGCAGCATAAACAGTCGCTCCACATAAAAACGTTACATTGTTTTTCATTGCTTTATTCCCCAAATGTATGTTAATGGACAGTATGGGACACATTAGCGCAACTCTCTCTAAAGTTTACACATCAAGAGTTCTGACCAATCACTACTGACACATTCAACCGCATGTGCCTCTGTGCCTACAGAAAGCTGCTCACTTTAGTGCCTTTTTGCTGTTAAATATGTCCACACCGCAGATGTTGCTTCAGACAAGCACGTTCAGGTTGGGATCCGTTTCATAGCAGTTTTTTCTGCTGATTAATGATAAAACATATTGCCAAATATAATCTTTTGCAGACTCCTTAATGTTGTTTGACTATTGTTAATTGTGGTGGGGGTTTTAATGTCTGGATTGGGAAGTCGGGAAGTGGTGTTTTTATTGATACAATACTTACTAGGGATGTCCCAATCCCACTTTTTCATTTCCGATCCAATTCCGATACCAGAATTCTGTATATCAGCCGATAACGATATCTGCCCAATACTATTGTAATTAAATGTGTATAGTGCTTTCTGCTACACCTAGTATCATTTTAAATGTTAAAATCAATAATTTAAAATGATTTACAAGTTATAGGAAACATTAGTAGTTATTAACCATGACAGTGTTTAGGAGAACATATAATAGGTACGTTTGATCAATTAAGTATGGTTATTTTGGGAATTATGCGCTTGACTGGACTTTTTATGCACATTCCGGGTGCAGAATTGATGCGCCTAAGTCATATACTGGGCTTTCTGGTCATTTATGGGCTTTTTGGGTGCAGAATTGATGCCCTTGAAGCATCCTCTCATGGGATGTTCAAAGTTTATAACTGGTAAAACACAAAGAGAAGAGATGCATTGTGTGCTCGCCACAAAATAAATTGCATCTATCCAACGGCTTACTGAGACTTTATAAAATCAGATCTTTAAAATAGCCTACAGTTATCTTGTCTGTGCGTGTTTGAATGACAGGTTTCATCCGTCCGCTTCACCCAGTGGATTATTAAGTCTTTGAATATAGTGCATTATACGTTTATGGTGCTTTTATAATACATTGTCTTTTTAATAGCTTGTCAGTAACAACCACGGCTAACGCACATATCGGAATTGGATCGGTCATTTTGCCGGTCATTGGTCCGATGTCCGATCCAGCCAAAAAGCCCGGATCGGCCCGATACCGATCCAGCATATCGGATCGGGACATCCCTAATAATTACATATTTTAAGTATGAGCAAGCTGACAGGATAAATGCTTTGCATGTCAGCGACGAATGCACCTTCAGTCTTAAGGCCGGGATACACTGCACGATAATTGGCTGTCCCAGATGAAAGATTGCCATCGTGAAACCATCGTCGCGATTTCTGTGATCGTGGCTCTCCATTGGTGGTCCTATGTCGTACAGTGAGAGAGGTTCAAAGACGGCCGTTTTCCCGGTCTTGCGTCCAAAGATAGCCTACGATAATTTTCTGGCAGTGTCAGAAATTCGGCATGATCACCGCACAGTGTGTTTGCTGCTACGACCTGCGCGCCGGTATTTGTTTACCACAAGCGTATGCTGGTGACGTTGAGCAACGTGTGACGCTGCCGCCGAAGCTTCCGTGTCATCATCGTACAGTCTACACGCCTCTCGTACCCGAGTTTAAACGATACATGTCGCACAGTGTGATAAGGTAATGATCTTATAAGAGGACAAAAATTGTGCAGTGTATTCCGGGCTTTAGGAGAGCTTCTCAGTCAGCAGGTCATAAACATTAATTTTTGTGACTGTAACACTTTATTGTTATCGTACATTAGTGTGGACGCTTAATTGGTTATAATTATTGTTATAGTGTGAATGTCCCATTAAACCATAAAACGAATATGTGTGGATTAGTTATGTTTTTAAAACTTCAGGCGGTATTTTAAACTCCAAATTTGAAACTGTATTGTCAGTGAAATAAATCCTGTCAGCCTCTATTTCTCTCTGTCAAATCCAGGTAATTTATGAAGCATATAAATGCTTCTCTTGTAATCGGAGTGATGCTAATGCCGTGGGCTGAATACAACATCATCACTCATACAATGTACAGGAGACGCGGGTTATTCATTTCTGTACAGTACATATCTGTACTCAGAGGGAAGTGTAGTGTGGCTCTGTGACTCACAGTATTCAAAGACGCTCTTGTTTATCGATGGTTCTCGACTTCATTGCTCTAAGGCTCTTTGCCCAATTTACTCCATCTATTGCAGTCAGCGCTCCCACACAGACATCCAGACTCCCACACAAGTCACTTTAACCCCCGTGCCCTGTTCGAGGTCCCTCACTAACGGACCCTATACACTCTAAGGATGCATATTCACAAACCAACGTACAATATTGTCACCAGTCTGGGTTCCACAGCGTCAGAGGTGCAAGTCGGTCATCTTTACTTTTTTACTTGCAACTGCACAGAAGGCCACTGAAATCTTTTATGCCCGAGAGAAAACTGAAAAATCTCTTCTTTTCGCAGTGCATAGGGCTCGATGAATGCTTAGCAGGAACGAGCTCTCTTATGCTTAAAATTCTGCATGAAATCTTTCTTCCTGCAGTCAGAAAAGACAACTTTACCTTGGGCATTTTATAAAGCATCCATTACCCATCTACTCATCGTGATATTAACTGTAGCCAAACCGCGTAAGCAGGCGTCTCCAGGGCACTGCGCCCATGTCTTATTACTTCTGTTACAGGTCAGACTCGCCGCTTTAGGCGGTCCACGTCTATTTCTGGTCTTCCTGTTCATATAGGATGCTCATAATGCATTTAATACATTCAGTTTAAATGGAATGCTATGATATTGCACTATAGTAGATGCATTGTTACAGATACATGTACTTTTATCTAGTGCTGCACAATTAATCGCATCGCAATCGCAATGTCAGCCTGTGCGATTATATGACAGCAAAATGTTGCAATTATATTAAATAAATAAATGTGTGGACTTGTTAACACAAACTTTCTAATAACAGTTTGATGATTTTCCTTGCTGTTTAAAAAAAGAAAGAAAAACAAACAAAAAAGGCAGTGCACGTGTGGCATGCACGTGTGTGGTGTGCGTCATCACTTATACCAGAGCAAAGATGGATGCAGTGGAGGTTGACAGTGATCTGGTAGCTAAAAAAAACCCCTCTACGTCTGTTGTATGGCGTTATTTTTGGATTTAGGATTACTGACACTGGGCAGTTGCTACATCACGTGGCAATACGAAAACATTTATAGTTTTACAAATACACATTTTAGGATTATCACTAAACTGTGTGTGGATTTTCCCTAAAACCCATCAAGTTGACTCATGATACCATTTAGTATAATCACAATCGTGCATCGCAATATTAGCATCAATAACCGCAATGGGAAAAATTACCCAAATCGTGCAGCCCTACTTTTATCCAAAGCAGTGGCGGCTCGTGACTGCTCATCCGAGGGGCGCAATCTCAAAATATGTGTTCAGAGTGTCATGTGTGTTGCTTGCGTTTTCAAAATATGTGTTTGTTGCTTCATGTGAACCATGTGCATCACGTGTTTTGTCAAAATAAGTGCCTGCTGCACACGCGTCAAAACCGTTTATGATAAAAGAGACGTTCACAAAATACAAGCAAGACACTCCCTTAACACTAAACTCTGATTACGCATGAGATTATGCGAGTATCTGGCAAACGCGAGCGTCTCTTTTATCATAAACCCTTTAGACGCGTCTGCAGCAGACACTTATTTTGACCGGACACGTGATGCACATAGGTTTACTCGATGCGCCGAACACATATGTTGAAATTGCGAACCACACACGACGGCTACATACATGTTGTGACGAGCTTTGCATCGTGCGCCCTCGAAAAAAGATACAGTGAACATACAGTGAAGTTTTTTGTATTAGTATGTGTGTTTCATGGGGATCAAATCCATGACTTCTTGTTGCTCTACTAATCCTCTATTAAGTGAGCTACAGGAATGCTATTGCCTTATTGAAGTCTTGCATGGGTTGCATGAATAAGAAGGTTTTGTGGTCTTTAAATACAATGCTGATGGCAAAGGTGTCCATCTGGATGTGTTTGGCTATGGCAGTAGTGCTTTATGCAATATGGCAAACAGCTACAGCATGCTCCTAAAAAATCTAACTGGGAGAAAAAGGAAAGGAAAAAATAAGTTATTCCTACTTCATGAAATTCTTTCGCATTACAAATAGAAAGACAGTGTGGCATCGCATACTGTACAGTGTCAGCACCATCACGTTGCTGTAGAAACGCACTTCGAATCCCAGTTTGGTAACAGTTACAGATGTCAGCCTCCCACTGTGTTTCAGCTTGCAGAAGCCCTCTGGATCGGCGCCAAATATCCATAACTAAATAACCTTCAACATGAGCGTCTGTGCACGACTGGCAGTCCGTGGGATCGGGACCGTAATGGCTTCAATGAAGCATCCGAGTGCAGAGGCGTCCTCATACAACATGATTGATAGGAGCTTAATTCAGTTTTACTGGCCTCTAATGATTCTTTTAAAGAATGAGATGGGCTAGGACAGGCCCGAGAAGTGATGGAGGCTCTTTTGAAGCGTTCCCGAATAATGAATGCATCCATTATGCAGCGTAACCAATGTCCGTATAGTGTTCGGATGATCACCGTGGTATAAAACATCGAGCTCAACGCGTTATTGGTAATCATTGGTCATTTACAGTCATCCGGTCGCATTTCATATTCAGCATTGCGGGGTTTGATTGGCTGCCCACCATTTTTGACAGATAAAAGGTCGTTTTTTCCACAGACAGCAAATCGTTATTACTTTGCTTTCCCCTGTGTGTTCATTCTTCTCTGACCTTAAAAGGCTCTTTTTCATCAGGCACATGATATTTGGTTTCTGTTTTAATATTGCTACTTTCAATCCCATGAAACCTACCGTATTAGCTTTTAGAAAGAACAGGGAAAGTGTGTACAATGACAAAAAATATATCTGACACTTTTATGAATATCGGATGTTTAAAGGTGAACACACAGCTTATTTTCTAATTTACGTGTTGATTTAATAGAGGTTTTTCAGGTAAATCGGGTGGCTGAACATACAGTATCCAGGCTTGAGTACAGTAAGCACTGCTCAGTATTCAGTTTTTAACAGGAAGTTCCTGTGAAATAGATAAAGCATGGTAATATCTATATTAAAATCTATTAGTCTGGAAATTATTATAACACATTGACTGACAGTTTAAGTCATATTCATAAAATTTGGCCTTTTCCAACTTTAATCAATTTCATGTTTTGTAGCCTAAACAAAAAAACATTCCACTTTTAACCTAACCTGTTAACCCTCCTGTTTTTCCTGGGATTCTTCTGTATTTTACCATTCTATTTAAATAATTCCCCTATTTTTAATATTTTTATGAAAAATCCCGCTAGCCGCATTTGATGTTTGCTGCATTCACCTCCGGTAAAGCTGGTGGCAGTAGATCCAGGGTTTCCCGCAGCACTTTTCTGTTTGGGCGGCCCGCCTAAGCTGGAAAACCCTACCGCCTTAACTAGGTCGTTCAAAAAAAAAAAAAATAGCTACAAAAAAGGCCGTCAAGTGCATCTCGTAGAATAGCGCGGACGCTCTTCACACCGCGAGCGGGCACGCGCGCCACACAGCCGAAATAAGAAAGACGTGGTCCGGACCATCACTGTCTGGAGGATAACTAGCCAGTTGATAAAACATCTCAGAGAATAGACCGGACGCGCTTCACACCGCGAGCGTGTACGTGCGTCTGCGCCACACGGCCGAAATAAGTCTTGTCTGGAGGATAGCCAGTTGATAGAAAACGTGTCTGTGAGAACTGTAAGTGGACTTATGTTTTGGGTTTATTTAAAGCAACACTATGTAGTTTTTTACCTTTTTACCTGATAAGGAACACTGTGCCGTACACGGTACACCCCCTCCCTTGCACGTGAGGCTGCATTACGTCATTGTAACTTTGAAGCATTAAATCTTCAAAATATACGGTCATGCGGCACATTGTTGTAAATCTTAGACTTTAGGGATTCCATTAAGCGCACACACAAAGCATAATATGATTTATAGCAGTCATAAAACTGTAATCTAGTTGTTAGTTACCAGCTTACGTCAATTTTACATCTATTTTCATACATATCTATGGTCCGAAGTAAGAGGCATCAACTAATTTGCATATTCATGATCCACGTATACTAAAGTAAATTAGGAAAGGGTACACGGTTACATTCACACTATTTTAAAGTATAAAGATATTACTGTCACAGGATAAACTTTTACATATTCTGTTATGATGCTCAATAATAAGTTTTAACCGATAAAATTGAGGAGCACAGATGCCAAAGATGCTAATTACCACCTGTGTCAAAAATAAGATTATAATATTAACTGAATGCGCTTGGCATGTATTATGTGCCCATCAAATGCTTTAATTTCAAAATGGCTTAATCCCAGCCTCAGGCCATTCAAAAATACTGGTTTATTGGCAGAATCAATTAAAAGATTAAAATACAAATTTACAAGGAAACATTTCAAACACACTTAGAGGGTTTTGTAGAGAATCACCTTTTATACCTTTAAACTATGCAAGAATAGATGGCTCTTCCACACAGAGCTTAACCTAGATGCTACAACATACAAGCATTAAAGGCGGAGTCCACGATGTTTGAAAAACGGTTTGGAAAAGGAGACGGGCCGACTACCAAAACACACTTATAGCCAATCAAATCAAATCAAATGCCGGGTTGCGTATGTGTGGGGCGGGTCTATCAACAGAAGGTCCAGATTCTATTGGGGTAGGGGCGTGTTTGTTTATGTGATTTCAAATATCAACATTGGCTTTCAAACATCATGGACTCCGCCTTTAAGAAGCATAGGGAACCATCGATGCAGCGACTCACTAAGTACAATAAACAATAGGACAAATATAAACACAGACTAATCACTTAATAAGACCAATTAATAAGAGACACCTGCAAACAAATAAGCACATAGTTTCAGTTTGTTAAATAAACTTTGCTATTTCTATAGATGTCAACGTAACTATTTTTCTTATTTTAAACGGTTCTGGAGGGAGTACAGATTAAAATTCCTTTGTAGTGATATAAGCCTTGAGTAACAGGATGTGTTTAAATACAGTAATTGATGCTAAAGGCGGAACAGCAAAGGTCATATTTACCTTGTCTTGCAGGGGGATTTTGTGTTTTTATGTGTATTACAGTGATTAAGGTTTTTGTAAAAGTGTTATTTGTTCAACCTGCTTTTTCTAACGTACCATTAAATTTCACACGTCTGTGAACACTAGGGCTACAACACTTACGATCTGCTACAATTTAGCTACACAGGGTCAACAAACAATGTCCTAAAAGGATTTATTTTAAAATAATTCATTTAATTTACTAATTTTTTTAAAGTAAGTGGTTGCAATCAATTTATTTAAGCTACATTTAAAAAAAAATTCTATTTTTTGTTTAAATGTAGTTTGAATAAATTGATTGCAATTTACCTTAAAAAATTGAGTAAATTAAATGAATATTTTTCTCAGTGTTTATAAAATAAATCCTTTTAGGACATTGTTTGTTGACCCTGTGTATCTAAATTGTAGCAGATCGTGAGATCGTAAATAAAATGAATAATTTTTTCTCAATGTACATGAGGTGCAGGATTAAATCCTTTCTTTTATTCTGCAACCTGTCAGAGCGCATTTCATAAAATGCAATTACACGTTTCACTGTGTGTTAACCAATGTCTGCACTTAGCATTTAACCAGCCACTATATAGGGTAAACTTTTGACATTGATATACAGTACAGTAACTGTCAAAAAGTCTCAGCTTATCTGAATTCACCCTGTTTCAGTCTTTAGTTTGAATGATGATTTCAAAAAAAAAAAAAGAGAACTGTAAGTGAGGTGTCGTCGAAGAGCACCTGCTTGTGTTTGGCTGAACAGAAAGAAATAGTTGAGACACAATGAGTGTCTGTTAGCCATGGGAAGCCAGACACAACATAGTTGTTCTTGAAAAGTGAGACGCTGAGAAAGCAGCCGAGCGACACCCTGCACAGTTTGTTTAAGTTTGGCACGTGCAAAGATATGTCATCATTCATGTCTCTGTCTTCATCAAAGCCGTGTATCTTTTCGGCACGGACACATACCTTTGTTGTCCCAGCAAACATCCTCCGTGACAAACATGCCAGAAGGAAATGGGATGGTTGCAGTACTTTTGTATGGCATGATAAAGTGCTGAAAATGGGGATTTTGAAAATGTACACTGCCTGAAATTCCTGTTCTGTATGTGCCCTACTGAAAAATCCAGCTAAAACCAGCATAAGCTGGTAGCTGGTTTTAGCTGGTTTAAGGTGGTTTATGCTGGTCCTCCCAGCCTGACAAAGCTGGTCATGCTGGTGGGCCAGCTGGTATTCCAGCATGACCAGCTAAGTCCAGCTAGACCAGCTTAAAATGTGACCAAAACACACCTAGACCAGCTGGCTACACCAGCAAAACCAGCTTCCTACACCAGCAAAACCAGCTAAAACCAAGCTGGGGACCAGCTAAAACCAGCTCACCAGCTTATGCTGGTCTTAGCTGGATTTTTCAGTAGGGTGGTGTATTTGATACAGGTATTCAGTGAATAATGTAGTTTGATAAGCACATAGGACACAGGCCAGCTGTTTTGAAAAGTGTCTCCAAAAGTGCACTGCAAAAAATGATTTTCAAGAAAAGAAATCATGGTTTTTTTTCTTGTTTTCGGTAAAAATATCTAAAAAATCTTAAATTAAGATGCTTTTTCTTGATGAGCAAAACGGCCCAAGAAAATAAGTCTAGTTTTTAGACCAAAACTATCAAATTTAAGTGATTTTGTGCATAAAACAAGCGAAACAATCTGCCAATGGGGTAAGCAAATTTTCTTGAATTTTTCTTGAATTTAGTGTTTAAGAAAAATTTTCAAGATTTTTTTGTTCTTCCCATTGGCGGATTTTTCCCCTTGTTTTATGCACAAAATCACTTAAATTTGATAGTTTTGGTCTAAAAACTCATCAAGAAAAAGCATCTTAATTTAAGAATTTTTAGATATTTTTACTGAACACAAGACAAAAATACTAAGAATGTTTTTTCTTGAAAATCATTTTTTGCAGTGTGGACCTCACACTGCAAAAATGACTTTCTTACTTAGACATTTGTACTGAAAACAAGACAAAAATATTAACAATTCTTAAATCAAGATGTATATTCTTGATGAGCAAAATGACCTAAGAAAAAAAGTTAAGTTTTTTGACAAAAAAAATCAAGTTTAAGTCAATTTGTGCTTAAAACAAGTAAAAATATCATAAGAAAAAAATCTAAAAATAAGTTTAGTTTTTTCCTAAATGCTTAATTCAAGAAAAATTTTCTCAGCCCATTTGGCAGATATTTTTGCTTGTTTTAAGCACAAATTCACTTAAATTGTATATTTTTTGTCTATAAACTAAACTTATTTTCTTAGGGCATTTTGTTCATCAAGAAACTACATCTTAATTTAAGAAATGTTAGATATTTGTACTGAAAACAAGATAAAAATAAGTAAGAAAGTCATTTTTTGCAGTGCAGTATTGTGGGGGATTAAGAGTGCCAGAGTGAGTTTGTAATTACTGGATCTTTAGTTTGTGATGGGTGCGTGTGCATGTGAGAGGGGACCTGCTGTAATATTAATATCTGAATGTTGTAACACTGATGATTTTTGAGTTGTTTATGTGGATGATAGACATCGAAGTAGATGGCTGTTTAGATAATTACAGCAGCTTGGCATATTTAAAAGATTGCTCTTGTGAGTGATTTTTTAGTTTAAAGTGTTTTGTAAACGACCCCTTAGACGGCAGTGGGATTCAACGGAGAGCAAATGAAACTCGGCACTCGGCTGACCAGATTTATCTCCTATTAAAGTCTCTGGCAATCTCATGTGTGTCCTGTTCAGATCTGTTTTAATTAAAATTTCTGAGACAAAGTTGAGAGCACAGTTAAAATTCCATGTGAGTGTTTAGCACAGACTCTCTGACACCTCTGCACATCTGCTGACTGATTAATTCAGTTTTTTTATTGTTTAATTTATCTTATATTTTAGAGTTTATGTGGTAAAGCTTTCACAATTAATCAGACCTGTTGAACTTTGTTCTTCCAGGAAAAGTTTTTTCACATCACATATTGGGTGTTCTGAGCGAATCTTGAGGGTCTACAGTATCTGTGCTGGGCTGTGAGTGGACGTCTCCGCAGTGATGTGTAGACAGGACTGATTGCTCTCTGTCTGTGCTGTCAGACAATGTCAGACAGTGGAATGATCCTCCTCCGCCATCCAGCCAGGAATAAACTTTAAAAGTTTCACTCTACATGCAAAACGCTGCTTGGTGTACAGATTTGTTGATTAAAAGTTTGTACTTTTTAAGATAAGGTTCTAATTGGTATTCTTAAAGAGATTTGTCCTTTGGGTTATCGCTTCAGGAGCTATTATAGTTAGTTTAACAGTAATCTGACTTTTAGAGAACATTTGGAATTGAACATTGGAGTTTTCCTAAAAAGTACCTAAAATTATAGTCAACCCAATCAAAAAAGTTTCTTACTAACAAATCAGTAAGTGCCTTTTTTCACAGTAGCCTAGGGGAATGTTCAAGCATTGGTTTTCAACACAAATCTATCCTAGAATATCAGAACAAACATCATATGGACTCTTTTTGCATTTACATATTTGGCAGATGCTGTTATCTAAAGCGACTTACAGTGCATTACAACAAGGTATACATTTGGCAGTTTGTGTGTTCCCTGGGATCCTTTGGTACCACTTGAGCTATACCGTAGGTTAGAGCCCTGCACAGGACTGCAGCCACTGAATTTCTGACCAGGACCGCCTACTCCCGCAACCTGCGTGTTCCACTCCCGCCCGCGCCTGCTGATTTTCTCAAGAGCTTGTGAAAAATGTACACAAATGCTCAGACTTAACATTCGTTCAGATTGATAGACTTTAACATGATTGCGTTTAAATAAGTAGTAATGGTTATGCTGAAGTAATTTCCCACCCTCGCGAAAGTTTTGTTGGGTCCCACGGAAGCTCAAACGCAATCCAGCCCTCTACCATAGGTACATTTTTATATTTTTTTCCCCTTTAGGGCTTGGCACTACAAATCACCATTAGCTTTTGTTTGTATGGTAAAAGGCTTGGACATACTTTTGTCAGGGATGTGGTTTTTCCGTATTTTCTGACCTTGGTGGGATGACTTGTCTAAATCACGTAAATCCAATGAGTTTTATTTTTGCGATGGTGGGGGGGTATGCACGCATTGTTTGTAGACCCGCACTTCATCGTCATTCAACATGTATCCCAGACATTAGGGCTGTTTCTCTATTCCAAGAACGCAAAGAAGGGACTTGCGTTCTTGTGGAGATCGGTTTTGCCCGGCGACCTTGGAAGAACAAACTCAGAAGGTCGCGAGAACAAAGAACCCACTTGTAAGAATTGAGTTGTGTGCGAGCTCCTGTTGGTCACCTGACCTTCACCATCGCCGCAATGACTTCTGATGCTGCGTTTACACCAGCCGCTGGTAGAGGCGTCAAGCGTGAGTGATTTCAATGTTAAGTCAATGTGAAGATGCCTTGATGCACATCTGGAGGTCTCGCGGCGTGGATAAGACATTTGGCGCGGCGCGGTAGACGCATTTCTGCCTCATTCGTGGTGCTTTTTGTGCATTTTGCGTTTGACGCGAATTTGCGGCTGACGTCCGAGTTGAAAAATTTTAACTTTGGCGGATTTTCACGCCGCGTTAACCAATCAGGAGCCTGCTTGCTGCTGTGGAGGCAGCCCCGCCCAGAGTCACTCATTTAACCTAAAGGAACACTTGATATTGTCCGTGATCAGTCACCCGGAGCTATACAACACAAGTTCTTATTTCTATAGAGACAGGAATGAAAAGGACCTCGCTTGGAAGAGTGTCAGTGAGGACTTTGGGCAACCTGGTAAGTTGTAAATACACATTTCACTTTTGAGTCACGTGACGTTTATCGACCCACGCCATTTATTTTCCCCTATAGTAAGGTTGCCAAATACAAACCGTTAACTTTCTCGATAAATGCACAATCAACATCAGTCATTTTGCAAATAGACAAACGCAATGCACTTGCCCCTCCCACAAGAAGCGGATTTTGTCTCTGACGCATGTCAAATGCTTGCTTTATCCGCGCATCTACTTCGCTCTAGGCGCGTGAATGTATTCACACTGTTCAAGCTGCAAACGAGGCGCGGTAGACTCGATTTTGACGCCTCAAACGCGGTTGGTGTAAACGCAGCATTAGGCGTAAAGCGACTTCAGCAAGCAAGTCTGCACTGAATGCATCCTAGATTTCAAGAACACATCCGGGTATTTTCATGCGTTCCCTGTACTTACCTTCTTGAGAACTTCGACGGTTAATGATGACGTAAAGCGAGGACACAAAGACGCAAGATCTCTGAAGAAACAGCCTAGGTTTGTTTGAGTTCATGCGGCGCTGCAATGACAGGCAGGTGACATCAAAGTACCACGAGAGTGATTCGAGAAATCATAAGGAAGTCTGCTTTCGCTCTCGCGCTTCTTTGAAGTCATTCGCCTTTTCTGTGTTCTTCATCATACACTTGCTGGTTGAGGATGCGCATAGCCTCTACATTCGGGACGTAAAGTCATCAGTTGAGTATAAGACACAAAACGCTGTAAAACTTTATCACTGTAGAAGTCTGAGGCGTCAATGATATCAGTTAAAACAACATTTATACATACTGGATACTGACATTGCAAAGTGACCTGAAAGGATTTTATTGGAATGGATTGAAACAAATAATGGAAATAACTTACTCCTCGCTTGTAAGTCACATTGGCTTGTGCACAATTCAGAATTTTAGAATTGGCCTCCATTCAATTCATGAATTGGAATTTGAATTGCATTGACTCCGCCCTACAGGAAGTTGAATTTGAATTGGAATGACAGGAAGTGGAATTAAATTCATGGCAATTCAAAGAAATTCCACAGTCACACAACATAAAGAATCTCACATACATTCAGTGTTAGGAAAATTACTTTGGAAAATTGTTTGGCAACCATTTAAAATACTTGGTAAAATTAAAGCATTCTGAGAAATGAAGTCATGTTACATCGTGTTCCATAAAATTACAATTGCAAAAAAATCAAACTTAATTATTTGTTATGTGATTAGAGTTTTTAACATTAATTGCTGGGGGAAAACATTTCCTGTTAATATAATCTGTACAAACGAATATATTTATAGAATGTGTAATGCAATCATATCTGACATATACTGAAAGCTTAATTTTTAACACTTCACTTACTGTATAATGTATAAGAATTTATTTGAATTTCTATTGAATTGCAATTCTGCTTCCTTTAATTCAAATTCGAATTGTAATTCAAGATCCTGTTTTTGACATAAATTCAAATTCAATTCAAATTGAAGAATTGAATTGGAATTTAGGAGTCATTCTCAATTCAATTCTGAATTCTGCACAAGCCTGATATGTAAACATGTTAAAATTGCAAAATATTGCATGAAGTACTGTTAATTCAAATTGGTTAATGCTTGAAAATTGACGGCTGGTCCACAAAGTCAGAAAAGACGTGGGAAAGCATGTGTTTATAAGCATTGTGTCAGGTGTGTGTGTTTTCATGACTTGCTGATGGGTTAAATGCAGTCATTTACAAGTTTTGTCATTTATTTGTCACTTTTTCAGATCTAAAGTAAATATGAAGAACTCTTTTGAAGGTTTGGTGTCATTATGAACATAATTTGAGAAAAATTGCTGCTGGCAGTATATGCAAGGTGTTCCCTTATTGTGTTGATGATCTAACAGAACTTGTCAAACGCTATGCACCCAGGTTCAAAGCTGTGGCTAACACTTTGATTTGTAGTCAGCTCATCAAATGGATGGTAATGAGCTAGTTTTGCCAGCTCTGATTGTCAGTGTGTGGGCTTTACTTCCTCAGACAGACTGACAGATAAAAAGCAGCCAGTACTCCCAGGAGCCCTTTTAAAGGTAATTGAGTTAAGAGTCAGAAGGCAAGCCCGCATTTTCCATTGAGTGCAGAGGTAACCAGCACTGGGAGGCTGTTAGCTTCTTATCTGACGTTACGATTGATTGCAAAAGGTTCGGGATTCCACAAGCAGTGTGATGTTAATTGCATGGTTTGGTGCTGGATGTTTGAGCTATACTAGAACATGTTAAGGCTAATTCAAACTGATCCAACAAACGCCAACAAACTCATTCATTTTAAATTTGATTGTTGGTGTTGGCTGGAGTTTGTTGGATCATTGGCCTTTCACCGTGGCCGATTGCTACATGAGAAAGATTCAGACAGTGTGTTGTGTGTTTTTGTCTATGAAACATCATTTGAATCTGTACTAGTTTAATAAATAAAAATGTTAATATGTTTGTCTAAAAATGACTTTGTTTTAGAGCTCTAGAAGAAAAATGAGCACTAAAATGGGACCTACTTTTTATGTTGGTTTTTATGCGCAAACCAGCTTTATGTTGCTTTCAAAAATAATGTTGCATCAGAATACTGGCCTTTTTTGCAGCCAGATGTGTAGTGCAGGGGTGCCTCATACATCTTGAAAAGTGAAGCCGCTGGCTTTTTGATCGCCCCCTGGTGGCTGGCTGCATTGCAAGTCATAAACCCCGCCTTCTCCATGCAAACGAACGGGACTCTGCTCTAAAATAGAAAATGATTTACACTTCCAATAAAATTTTCCAAAAGATGCTTTTGGTCCTTTAAGGTAGTTCTTATCACGCTGTTATATGTTCATTTGTTCATTTTTGTGATAAGTTTCATTTTACAGGGTTCCCACGGGTCCTTGAAATCCTTGAAAGTTTGTGAATCTGGGGGGGGGGGTTCAAGGCCCTGGGAAGTTTTTGAAAATATACATACATAGATACAGGTCATTGAAAGTGCTTGAATCTATTTTATGCAAGTTTTCACGAAAAAAAATCCATATTATTCCCTGTGTAGTGTAGGATAATATTATAAAAATTCTAGACTTTTTAAGCACACATGCTAAACTGTTCGCTTTAAATGCTTATATGCAAATGTTGATTCATACAAAAATGCTTTTTTGCATAGTTGTGTTTGACACATGAAAACGTATCGGGTTACGTAACTGTTGTTCCCTGAGAAGGGAACGAGGCGCTGCGTCTCCCTTGCCATACTTCTTGCCTTCCTGTAATGCCATTTTTGGCAATATTTCATATAGCGATATACTTCCTGGCTCCCGCATCACCCTGTCTTTATCGTTAAGCCTCGCCATTGGTTTTATTTTATATACACATTCAGATGCACTTACCCTTGGAGGCGTTCCCAAAGTATCACCGCAGTGACGCAGCGCGGTGTTCCCTCGAAAGGGAACTGTAACAATGTATCTTTGAAGGCAACACAATGTAACTTTTAGTCCTTGAATTTGAGGGTATTGGACCTTGAAAAGGTCCTTAAATTTGAAGTTAAAGGAACACGCCCACATTTTGGGAATTTAGCTTGGGAATTCTCTGAAGACGAAGCACTGCCGCATGGGCGGAGTGATCTGCTCGCAGCACACGAGAAGCCCCTGGTGAGGAGCAGAGAGTTCGGTCAGAATTGTGCAAATCACTCCGCCCATGCGGCAGTGCTTCGTCTTCAGAGAATATAGTTCTCAGTATGTATACTGTTAAAAGATCGCTGTGTCTCATATCACCTTGTTATTTGTACACGGTTTGACTATACAAATCACAACACATAAATAGGAAAATGATCACGTTATTTTGTCACTTATTGGGAGCAGTATGCTAGCTAAAGCCACCCACTTCCAGTCTTTGTGCTAAGCTAAGCTAGCGGGGGCTGCGTCAGACAGAGTTACAGCACGCACGGAGATGAGAGAGGTATGTATGGACCCATCCAACTATGGGGGACACGGTGAACAAGCCAAACTCCCAAAATGTGGGCGTGTTCCTTTAACAAAGGTGTGGGAACCCTGATTTTAGCTAGTAATTTGGTGCTATAGAAATGGGGCGTGTTGTTATGATTGACATTTGTGACTGAGCGGACTGTCAGAGCTTCGAGGGAAGATTGAAGATAAAGCTAACTCTTAATTTTCTATTTCTGTGTCATTTCACACACCGACAAAGTGAATTGTATTTAACTTACCTTATTTTAGCAAGCCAGTCAAACGAGATGTTCAGAGGGCTTGGATTAATTGGGCGTGCGAGCATTGATATCGTGGCTCCGCCTCTGGCTCCACGGACGATTCTTTCTGCGCGTGCCCTGGCTCTAAACTGAAATTTTTACGGGAACTCAGATTTCATTAATAAAATGACAAGGAAAATAAAAACTACTCAATTATAAAAAAGGTAAAATGTGTATTTTTCTCATATTTCTATTTAAAAAATATGTTGGTGGGACCTGGTGGGATAGGTTTATACATATTTGAGTGGGTCGCAAAATGAAACGTTTGGGAACCACTATGTACTGTAGACTATAATAATGCTGGATTGTTTTAACCTGTGGTTGGGTAAAATATGGACAAACCCAACAATTAGTTTTTAATTAACCTATAAAACATGCATATTTGACTCATCTATGGGTTGAAACACGCTTCATTTTGGACTGAGCATAGGTTAATTTTAGACATCTTGGATGTGAGACACCATCTCCAACTAAACCTAAAGTAGCCAAGACTGAACTTCTTGTCCTTCCGGCCAACTTCACCATCCAACTTGGGGCTGCAACCCCAACAGCCAGAAACCTTGGTGTAGCCCTTGATGACCAGCTGACTTTTTGTGAACACATTGCAAAGACATCAAGGCCTTGCAGATTTGTACTATACGATATTAGAAAGATCAGGCCCTATCTGACTGAGCATGCAGCACGACTACTTGTCTAAGCCATGGTTATTTATAAACTGGACTACTGCAGTGCTCTGCAAGCTTCCTGCATGAGCAAAATGATTCAGAATGGAGCAGCTTGACTGGTCTTCCAGCCAGGAGCCTAAAAGAGCATGTCAGGTCTTTCCTCATCTTTCGACTAGCTACCAATCGCTGCCCGCATTAAGTTTAAGACACTGCTACTTGCATTCAGATTGGTCTTTGGCTCTGCACCAACATATCTCCAATCTCTCTTACACGTTTACATCCCATCCAAAACCTTGCGGTCAGCAAATGAAAGATGCCTTGTGGTACCTTTCGCTAAAGGGAACAAAATCACTTTCCCGCTTATATACCATCACCATTTCTTTCTTGTGGAATGATCTCCCAAACTTTGTTCAGTCAGCCACATCTCTGAAAACAGTATTTAAACTTGTACAGCACTTCTCATGTCATTGCTTTCCTAGGACAAATCGCTTTGCTTTTTTTTTGCAAGTCGCTTCTTATGAAAATGTCTGCTAAATGCCTAAATGTAAATATCCGTATTTACCAGTAACTTCCGTCAGGGGTTAGTGTAGACTTCCGTTGATTTTTAGAGGTCTCGGCTTCAAGTTTTTGTTATTCTCATGTGTCATGCCAAGTTAAGAAAGTTAAAGTAACTGGCGAAAATGCAAGGAAAGGAGTTTGATATCATCAGCGTATCCCATCAGCCCGGTGACAGACCCGCTGCATTCACTTTTAGCCAAGCTGTCTCCTGTCGGAACTTTTCATCTTTGATAATAATCCCGCCAAATTGAATTTCCTGCTCGGGCCCTGCTTATGCATTCCCGGAGCCGTCCCGCACTGGTACGGTCCACTGGAGAGGCGGCATGCTGATGAGCCTCGCATTGCCACTCCGGCTTCATGCGCAGACAAATGGAAAGTGAAGGCTCCATTGAGCACACCTGGCAAAATGGGAAAGGTGGAGTAGACAGGAGACGCCCGTGCAATACCTGTCTAACAGGCATCTGCCTGAGTTGCACAGGGACCTGAAACAGATGGGAAAGGTCTTCCTGTAGATGTAGTATGCCTTAAATGGGTGCGATGGCCTGTTTTTAGATAAATAGCAAGAATTTAGAAAAGATCATGTCTAAACTAAGACATTTTTCTGCCATTTTTACAATTATAATCATTTTGAATTTTTGAATAGTTCGCACACAGAGATGTTAGAAAATACTGTAGGTACATCATTGTGACATTGATAAGCAGAAGTACATGTTTCCATTTTTCTTAGTGGGAGGTAAAGAACTGATTTGGTGCATCTTTCATTCTGTTCTCTTCTTCTTTTTGTCTGCTTGATTTGAATGAGAATTCGCTGAAGGCTTGTTGGTATTCACAAGGCTGGACATTTGCACAGCATATCAAACAGCATCTCTCAAGAGCAATGTACAGTCATTGTGAATTCTTCTGGTTGCTTTCATTGGGAATACTTAAGGCACTTATCCTAACACAATCAAGGACTTCATTGGCTTTTTCAACAAGATGACGGTGCTAGATCCAAACTAATAACAGCCATCTTGTAATTACGTTTTTGTGAGAAGAGGTTTCACAAGCATCGTCTAAACCTCTTATATTTCTCTTATATACGCTGCATTCAAAGCTCTTTTATGATAAAAGTTTTGATTTTCAGGTTGTGGCTTTTGGATTTATTTACTTTATTTATCCAGTTCATTTTAATTGTCACAATTGTTTGCAACCAATAACAGCCAGTAAGTGAATACGAATGGTAGTCGTAATTTGGTTTTTGGGCAGCACAGTAGCTCAATGGGTAGTGCTGTTGTCTCACAGCAATAGGGTGACCAT
Source organism: Misgurnus anguillicaudatus (assembly GCF_027580225.2). Taxonomy (NCBI): domain Eukaryota; kingdom Metazoa; phylum Chordata; class Actinopteri; order Cypriniformes; family Cobitidae; genus Misgurnus; species Misgurnus anguillicaudatus. The sequence goes on from NC_073355.2 coordinate 19,367,457, forward strand.
ACGTGCCATTCTTCCCGGACGCATCCCGTCCAGGATTTTGTGTTCGTCTTCCGGAAGTCGTATTTGTCGACCGCATACGTCATAGAGGATTATTATTATTATTACAGAAAAGCAACCGTTAGAATGAATCTAAGATTGTATATCTTTTCCTATCGTTTTTAACTGAATGGCGTATGCGGTCAACAAATATGACTTCTGGAAGACGCACCGAAATCCTGGACAGGATGCGTCCGGGAAGAATGGCACGTATGGTAACCCTACACAGCAAGAAGCCCCAGCTAGGTCAGGAAGCCTTGCTGTTTGGAGTTTGCATGTTTTCCTTTATCAGTGTGGGTTTACTCCCGGTTCTTTGATGTCTTCCCACAGACATCGTCCATAGACATACAGGTTAGGTTAACTAGTAGAGATACCAAATTGTCCTTTTCCAACTTGTGTGTGGATTAACCAGTCTGATGAAGAGCCTTCATGCTCAAAACGTCACACGCCATTAGATGTTTGAAGCTTTAGTGTGCCAACGTTACATTTAATCCTTTAAAGGGACACAAGGCAGCATTTTTATGTTAATAAATCATCTTCGTAAGTCAGTATATGGTTAAATGACTCATTACCGGACGAATGAAGACTCTCTCGCCCGCCTCTACCGTCTGTAGGAAGAATACCCCACTTGCAAGTTCGCTGTATCCGACCCGGTGTCCTTCAGTCTCGCAAAGTCTCAGATATCGCGAGAAGCAGGATCACTTTACGGCAAACAACACAGAGGCAGGCGAGCTAAACACGGCTAGGGATTGTTGCAAATGGGCGAGCCGGGGAAGAAGCATCGAAATCCTTGACGGAAGGAAAACATAACTGGATTGGAAATAAGCTGATAAACTTTGTTCCGAGGGGGGAGGGACAACAGTTCGTTTTTACGACAGTGTGTTTGAAAGCATTTACTTTTAGACACTAGGGGGAGCTCGTAGAGAAATATTACGCAGACTTGCCTGGTTTCCCTTTAAAATACTTGATTTTTGGTCAAGCACCCATTTGAGATTACCCGTTAAGGAATAAGCATCTTTCTGACTATTAGAAGTAAACAAGCTGGATTCAAGGCCCTGTTTACACGACAATGCTCGATGGTGAAAATGTGAAAATATTTTATCGGAAGTGCCTTTCGTTTAAACGGCGACTTTTCTTTTTTGGGGCTTAAAAATGCAAAAAACTGAAACCACCCTCCAGAGTGGAAATCTTAAAAACGCTCTACCGTCGCGTTCCCGTCTAAAGGGTAAATACGCAAAAGACTGCTCACAGTGGTTTGTGTCGCGTACGCGTTTATGTCACAGGCTTGCGCCTCAGGAAAATAACAACAAACATGTCGGATTATTTCCATATGTCAGACTTTCAAGTTGCCATAGCAGCTCTGATAAATATACAAGAGTCTTTCCAGCAGTTGTACGAAATATTCAGTTGCATTAATTTCCTCCATCAAATTGTTGATGCGCCAATTTGTCGAGGCAAACCAGATGACTTTGGACGAGACTGTGCTACTAGGGAAAGAAGTAGAAGGAAGGTTGTACAGTATGCAGTAGGGATTGGCACTCGATTGCTTGAGTATTTGAACGTGCACCAGTGATCGATCACGAAAACGATGATCATTTGGGTTTCTTTTTTTTGTGGTTATGGTGGCATTTGAATGTCTGGTTAACATTACAAGCCTTTGTTAGTAAAGATTGGGTGCGTGTTTGACGTTGTGTTGAGCTACGCAAACCGACGTATGACATCACATCAGTAACGTTACCATGCATGATACAAAAACAAACAGATAAAGTCTGCGCACCTGCACCATGGCACCTAGAGGTCTTCTCGGGTCCAAAGAAATGTACCCGACCCGAAATGACCCGAATCACTTCATACCCGAACCCGACGTGCATAAATAAAAAAAAATTAAAGAAAGACCCGACCCGAGACAAACCCGAGAAAATTAGATCTGAGTCTGACCCGAACTAGTGAATTTTTTTTTTAACCCGACTGGAACCGAATGTAAACAGCACTAACGTGTGTGCATTCTGCAGACCCACGCGCAGCAGTCAGAACCGATGCCGCTATTATTGTACCCGACCCGTGTCCGAGGCACATGTGAAACTTTTAGACCTGAACCCGATCGGGTCTCGGGTCGGACCTCGGGTTTTCGGATCTAAGTGGACCCGTGAAGACCTCTAACGGCAACCCGGCAAACGCTGCGGAGCTGAACACACTTCACATCACTGAGGCACTGTGATTCTGTGATTCACTTCGGTAGGACGAAAATACCGCCTGGAGTAGAGGTCTACACGGGTCCACTTAGATCCGAAAACCCGAGGTCCGACCCGAGACCCGATCGGGTTCAGGTCTAAAAGTTTCACATGTGCCTCGGACACGGGTCGGGTACAATAATAGCAGCATCGGGTCTCGGGTAATTTAAAAATGAATGTGTTTTTTCTGAACGGACCCGAGAAGACCCGAACTCTCTCGCCTGTGTGCGTCAATGTCCTTTTCAAACCTCTCATCTGTTTGCCAAGAGCGCTTGCGACATTGTGTGGTTGTCGGAAGGTTCATTTTCGTTGAGACAAACATGTCTGTCAATTATAAATGTACATTTTAGCGGTTACGTTGGTGTCGTCGTCAGATAACAAAGTAAAAACGAATGGAGCAGCTGGCCAAATTAGTTGCAAGGCCACCGGAGTTTCTTTCTGTCTGACTGCTGCGTGTGGGTCTGCAGAATGCACACACGTCAGTGCCGTTTACATTCAGTTCCAGTCGGGTTAAAACATTTTTTTCACTAGTTCGGGTCGGACTCGGATCTAATTTTATCGGGTTTGTCTCGGGTCGGGTCTTTCTTTAAAAAATTTTTATTTATGCACGTCGGGTTCGGGTATGAAGTGATTTGGGTCATTTCGGGTCGGCTACATTTTTTTGGACCCGAGAAGACCTCTAGCCTGGAGTGCCCACTACATCGAATATCACACACTTTAGCGTCACCATATGCACGCAGATTTCCTCCCCAAAATGCTCGCATAAACGCAGAATAAAAAGTGATAATGCAACGCCACTTTTGCATTTTCTCTTCAGATCGTTTCCGTGTAAACGTAGCCAAAGACTTACTGTGTGTTATGTTGTTCACATTAAAGGGTTTCAACCATGATGATGTCACAGTAGTTATAAATATAATGCATATAATAAAATAAAAATATTTTTATTATAAATAAATAAACATATTTATTATTATGTTTTTATTATAAAAATACAAATACATTTAATAATATAAAAATGTATGATTTTTCATATATTTTCTGTAAATGCATACAAGTTGTAATATATATGTACATATGAGAAGCTCCAATGCAAAAGCTGCTAAACGCCACTTCCATTAAAAATGAGATAATGATATTAACCGAATGCTCTCAGCATGTATTATTTCAAATACTTTCACTTCAAATCCGCTTAACTCAGGCCAGAATCCATTAGAAGTCAGATAAAAAATGCTTATTTACAAGAAAATACTATGCAACCATACATATAAATTGATACAGACAATACAGAATGTGATTAAAAACATGTGCAGTCATACGTTAAGTTAACATATTTGTGATGTCATGTCAGTACCACAAAAATTTCTCAATAACCTGCATTTGTAGTTTAGTTTTAATAAATGGTGGCCTTGGGAGGGAATTTTGCACTGCATTACAATATCACTAAATATTACATCAAACTTCTTTTATTTAAAAAATAAAGAAATAGGCTGTTTTCTACAATACGTCCCCTTGTAAAGCATGAGAGAGACCAAACTTAAATTAAAAATGCATTTTCACCTCATCTTCACAGCAATAAGAATAACAATGAGGGTAAAGCGAATCGAGCTGTCAGAGAGGAGCTGCCAGCTAAAGATGTGAAATATGTCCGATGAAAAATGGATTGATACTAAAGGCATGAAACTTTCTAACAAGATGCTCAGAGCCCCCAGTAAGGACGATTAAATTTGGATGCACAGTTTCCTCGCCACTCTTATTGCTTTTTTATATTTACAACCAACCATAAGGCCACTAACATTTTACAGGTTTTATGCTGGTGCGGGAGGAGTGAAATAAGAGCCTGGCACGTCCTTCCACGTTTGCCTCCAATATAGAAAAGCATTTTTACGTGGAGCTTGATTCTTCAATGGTGGTTGAGCCCCTGACGGGTGTGCGATGTCCACATCTGTGCCATGTTAGGTGTCTGTGAGTTTCTGAGTGGGTTTAATGCTTGGTGAAAATGCCACAAGGAGATGCTCAGCCCTCAACACTATTTTTAATTAAACGCCTAAAGGTAAGCAGGTAACAGGCGGCTGTCCTCACGTCTGGCTTTTCCCTGAGGTGCAAAAAGACAGAGAGGAAGTAATATTGTGTCCTAACAAGACACATAATGATGAAGTGATAAAAGTTTTTCCATGTTAAATCAGAAGTGACCGTTCACTGCAAATGACAAGCATCTATTTGTACCAATGTAAAATTTGTTTTGATTGGCTGTGTTACAGTAAGATTGCATTCTGCAGTTTCTTGTCACTAAAATCTTTAGGGCAGAGTAAGGACACGGAGAACAGGGGACTATGGGAGTTAGAAAGACAAAATGTTTCAGCAATACCACTGTGATTGAATTTTTAGTAATTACTACAAATGCAAAATGTTCATTTCAAAGCTCCAAAGCCTCAAGCAAAAAGAAAACAGCTCTGTGATTAAAAAGAGATGCCCAACTAATATCCATCTTTTATGAGGAAAGGAAGCCAATTTCGCCTACTGCATGTCTCTACCAACTCTGCCCTCCCTCTCTCCAGCTTTTTATTTGCCTGCTTTATTTAGGCATTTAATGACATCAGGATTTCTATTGAATAGAAGCACTGAAAATCATTTACATTTTATAAGCTTGTTTTTTTTTACATTGAGTCATATGCAATCATAAGCCCTTTTCACACAGACATTCCGGACAATACACGGAAAATGCATCCTGGATTTTTCCGGGATCACTTGATTTTTTGTTCATTCCAACTGCCATGATTTGCCGGCATCTGCAAAGTCCCGGAAAGACACGTGACCTGTTTAAAATCTTGCACTATCTTCTATGCAGCGTCTGAAGTTTGCATATTATTTATTATTTCTCTCTCCAGAAACCACTCGCGTGCATTTTTGTTTATGATAAGACTATAAAGGAGCGTGTGACGCGCTGTTCTATGCTGGTGAATGATCTCAGCTTTAGATTGGATATTTGACAAGCTCCCTGATCTCTGCTTTAATACAGTTTTCAGACATTTCTCATCGTGATTGTTAATCACGTTTAAAACCCTCGTTTTGAGGAGCTGAACGATATTGTTGGGATGAAGCGCGGGCATTTTTGTTTATTATAAGCTCAAATGAACATGTGAGTCGATATTCTTTTATGCTGCTGCTGAAGGATCTCCGCATCAGTTCGGTAAGTGACGAGCTAACTTACCTGATATCTGCTTTAGTCCAGTTTGCTGACATTTCTCGTTGTGAATGTTGTAAAATCCTCATTTTAAAGAGTTGACCCAACTTCATGTTGCCATGACACGTGCGTCCTCACTACGGCACGCCCATTACAGCATTGTTTATACGTTTGTTTCATTTATTATTTCCTGATAAATGCTTCACTCTAGTTTGCGACATTTCTCGTCGTGAATGTTGATATGTAAATCTCTCGTTTTAAAGAGCTGAATCATAACTTTTGTTGTGATGACGGCACGCGCGTCCTCACTACGACACGCCCATTACGGCAGTGTTTCGGCTTCATGTTCACACAGAGGGTTTTCCGTGTATCTTACTAGGTCCTCTTTCCGGCAACGCTCCGGAAGATTTATGGGACGTGTTTGCGTTCACACAGAAGCTTTTCTGGCAATTTTACAGGTATTTTCTGGGACCAAAGGTCTGTGTGAATGGGGTTATAGATACAAAAAATGTGATATAATAAACTGTAAAAAAAAAGTTGGTTTAACATAAAAAAGTAAAAAAATTTTGTTAATTTAACTTAAATATTATTTGAGACAATTTTTACACAATTTTATTTTGAGTCCACTACTATTTTTAAGTTGAATGACTTAAGACGCAACCAGGTAACTTACTTTTTAAGTTAGACCAACAAATCTTTTTTGCTGTGTTGCCTTACATACTGTACAGTTGCAGCATTCATAACCTCTTTTGTTTTTTAAATGAGTTACCACCAAAATCAGTTTTGTATTAGGTCAGTATTAAAAAGTAAATTCTAAATTTTACGCAAAATCCGATATCCACTGTATTATTCTGTCATCTTTCCTCAATTTTTTTTCCCAAAACGCGATAAACGCCACTCCTCCTTCTTTACAAAATGCAATAAATCTGCTCAACAAATCACACCGCACCATTGCACACACTGTGAACAACAATAGGGGTTTTTCGATCTACGTCATCAATGTTCGCGGCGGCCATATTGTTGACATAGAACTGTCAGTCTGTCAATTGACAAGCGAGGCAGCGTGGGTATTATGCATGGTATTATCGGTGTAATTTTTTTTAAAACCGCGCAATGGTGTGTGGTGTAATATACGGATGTTCTAACAACAGCAAAAAGAACCCCGGAATTAGTTTTTATGCGATACCGACTGTCAGAAAACATGAAAGGAAGGAAACAGAGGAGATGAACCAGCGAAGGAGAGACTCCCAAAAGCAAAGTCTGTCATTTTATCACAGGTAACGTTAGGGATATATGCCTCACAGCAAAGTCTGTCCCCGTAATTTGATCACATATGGTTAGCTGTAAGCAGTGGCTGAAACTGCTCTTTCAAATAAGCTGCCATAAATTGTTATTAAATTAGTATTAATAACTTAATGAACATAATAATAGGTCTGGCATTATTACAAGGTATGGAATTAAGGGCCGTTCACATTATAACGATAACTATAAAAAATATAGTTTTGAAAATTGACTACGTAATGCTTTTTAATCTATTACATTAACTAACTGTTATGCCAAAAGGTAAGAGATTACACAAACTATTAGATTCACTGTTTACGAGTAAGGCGAAACGTAGCGTGTTGAGGACATCTGCAAAAGTTTTTATTACAAGCAATATTAAAGGCAAGTGATTTGCGCGAGTGCCGTGAGCGAATTAAACTTATTGTTTGGTGATGTGGACGATGATATAGTTATCGTTATAGTTATAATGTGAACGGCCCTTCAGTGCTTGTATGATGAATGCGAATACTGTATGAACGATATAGTTATAAATATCCAGATAAGTTACGGCTGGCAATAAGGACGGATCTTTACTTAAGGCTATTGGGTCTATTTGATATGGTTCCACAATAATCAAGCTCATCTTCTCTTAATACAGACGAGATGAAGCCATTAGGCTACTGCTCCCCTTGACTCAAATCTACGTGCGGCTAGGGGCAGGACAGATGTCATGTCAACAATACGGCCGCGGTTAGCGACTTCCGGTGTTTGCGAATAAGCCCTATAGCGGTGGGTTGAATACACACGCAATCCTAGTTTTCCTCATCTACTTTGTACTTCATACTCATCAACAAACAAACAAAACCAAAATAATAATTTTGATGGCATTGATAAACCTGTGGTGGTTTTCTGTGGCGGAGAAGGAACGTTAGCCACTCGGACGAAGGAAAAATGCCGGCTGTTGCTTGTTTTCACACGACAGCATGAAGCTTCTTCTACATTGACCTTATGGATCTTATGGAAAACTTTCCATTTTTTTACTCAAATTCAACGAAAATCGAGCAGGACCAAAAACATTTTACAGCTGATCGCTGTCAAAAAAGTTCAGCAACAATGTCACAAGGATGATAGCAGCAATGACAATGTACTTAATATGACAAAGTGTTTTGATTAATGCCATTAATGTTTATTTTTTTATCAGTGAAGTGAATGTAACATGGCAAAAATGATGCACATCATTTATATATTGATCCAATAGATTATAGCATTTTGAAGAAAAAAAAAACACTTTATAGATTTATTGAATTTTGCGGGAAAAAAATCAGTTTCTATAATAAATCTTTGATAATCAAATTATGGATTTGAATTTTTAATGTTATTATAACCCTACCCAGTCTCCTAAAGATGCGTATAAATAGCACGAAGTGTAAAACTCGTGCAATACATACGCCAAATTCCACTTTGGCGTGCATATGATACGCAAGTCCTTCCCATTCACTTAAACGGGGCATCTTGTTTTGTCATTTAATTTATTGGTTTCTCAATTTTTTTCTGTTTTTTAAACCATTTTCGCTTGGGTATAGTTTTATATTTTAGATTTGCTTAATAAGGTTATTTAATATACAGGTTTCTCCATGTTTTTGTCCATATTTAAGCCATGGTCACTTGGAGTTGTGGTTAGAGTTGGGGTTTGGGTTAGGATGTCATTTTTATATAACAAAAAGTTGTTCTAACCCTAAACCCAAGCGAAAATGGTAAAAAAATAGCAACAAAATTGAGAAACCAATAAATAAAACGACAAAAAAAGATGCCCCGTCTAAGTGAATGGGAAGGACTTGCGTATCATATGCACGCCAAAGTGTAATTTGGCGTATGTATTGCACGAGTTTTAAACTTCGTGCTATTTATACGCATCTTCAGGAGACTGGGCTTTATAACCTTAAGATGCTATGTGAAAGTTTGTAAAAGAAAATAGTGCTTTTGATCTTGTTACTTTCTTGGTAGAAAACACGTTTTTACTGAAATGAGTCAAAATTAATTTATTGTGTTGTGGAATCAAACTCTTCAAATATTCCTATGTATAGACCGTTTTAGCAGTAACAACATAAACAAATGGCTTTCGTGGAACACACGTAACTTTTGGTAAACTCCACAAAGAATTAATAACAATTTATTTTTGATAACAAGCTAAATAAACAACAAGTACAGTAGATTATCTTAGTTCAAATCATAGCTAAAGCGTATCAAAAACTACCCTTAGCTAACAATACTGTGTAAAATGTGTACTATATAATGTATACAATCTTAACTTCAGATCAGCTGCCAAAACACCCATCAAATAGCAGTAATCCATGATCGCCGTCTAGTTTAGTTTAGACACTTTAGTCAGACCATTAAACAAACCGTAAAGATGTGAGTTGCTACAACTTATAAAATGAAGTTGACTTTTTTCAAATACTTATCTGTAGCTATAACAACTCATCTCTAGTCAAGATAAATAACAGTAAGTTGAAATGACTGAAAAAATTTAAGGCAGCAAAGATTTGTTTTACAGTGTACTGTGTCTTCCATTCAAGAGACGATAACATCAAACTCATAAAAAATTACATGTAACGCTGACTGTCTTTTCAAATAGTCACTCTCAGATATTACTCTGACCTCAGGTACACTGTGCCTCAGAGCCACCACCTGGAATCTCACTGGCCGTTGGATCCCAACTCCCGCATTCGCTTCTTTCATCTTGTTTTAAAAAGCCTCATTGATATGCTTTACAGCAGACCCGCTGCATCTGTCTTCAATCCCCACCATGTGCCGTACAGCAGGCTTGTGACCCTTGACATTTAACCTGTTTAACCGAAACACTGCGATTCAATAGCCTGTACATTAGTTAAATGTGCCTGCATGTACTTGTAAATAAATGTAAAAAGAATCAATATAAACGATTCATAATTGGTTTACCAATGCATTTGTGTCATCTCAGTGCTAGAATCTGAGGAGAGCAGGTTTAAAAATATAAAAGCCCTCATCATTGTATCGCTTGTATATTCCAGCTGGTTTATGTGCTGTATAAAAGAGCCATTGCATGGCACAATTGATTTGTCTGAGCTCATAGGGAAACATGGCAATGATGGTGACAGAAGTCAAATTCACTGCACACCAGTGTGCTGGCTGTAAGTCGTCCTTTTTTAAAATCAAAGCTCAGAGCCTTTCTTGTGTGAAGTGTGGAAAAAACCCGCAGATTGAGGATTTAAAGGTTTCACGCTTGCTGTCTTTGGTTTTTCTGGCTCTTTGAGGTGTCGTGAAAGATTTTAGCACCTTTATAGGAACGTGTTGTGATAACCTTTGTGTGACTGTGTCTGTTTGTTTGCACATACTGAGAAGTGAGTATTAAAAGTCTCTGTTGGACAGGCGAATTGTTGTGGCTTTTTTACAGCGACAGGACTAGGGATCCTAATCTTTTCAATTAAAAATTGTTCTTAAAACTTAATGAAATAAAAAAAGTTTTACTATCATCATAAAAGGAGTTTTATTTGTTACAACTTAAAGCATTTAGTGATGTCAAGATACTAAATTACATAACTCATACGACAGACCATACAGTAATCCACTGTGGCTGAAATAAAGAATAACATTGCCCTACATGTCATTGAAGATCAAAGAAATCCATGCAATGATAATCCTGAATTTTGACTCTGTCTTAAAAGTTCAAGAACCAGGTCAGAATAACGTCACAGGGAAGTGCCTCCACTTATCACTGCCTTTTCATGTCTTTCCGCAGTCGATGTGGCCCCATACTTCAAAACAGAACCGGGACCTCCGGAGATCCACCTAGAAGGAAATCGGCTAGTCATGACCTGCCTGGCGGAGGGCAGCTGGCCCTTGGAGTTCAAATGGATGTTTAACAACACAGATATCACAGCCTTCTCCCCTGAGTACAAGTAAGTGGCTGCTTTCATCTTCTAACACTGTGTGTTTACAAGACACGACCCTGCGACATGCAAAAAAAAATCTTTCCCATGTTAATCACAGTTTTGATCCCAACAAGCCACGATGGCTATACGCAGGGTTCCCACGGGTCCTTGAAATCCTTGAAAGTTTGTGATTCTGGGGGGAAAATTCAAGGCCCTGGGAAGTTGTGAAAATGTACATACATAGATACAGATCATTGAAAGTGCTTGAATCTATTTTATCCAAGAAGTTTTCTGGAAAAAAATCCATATTATTCCATATTATATAGTGTAGGATAATATTGTATGTGAATGGTGATGAAAATGTCTCGGGTTACGTATGTAACTGTTGTTCCCTGAGAAGGGAGTGAGGCGCTGCGTCTCCATTGCCATACTTCCTGCGTCCCTGTAACGCCGTCTTTGGCAATATTTCAGATAGCGATATACTTCCTGGCTCCTGCGTCACCCTGTCTTTGTGGTTAAGCCTCACTATTGGTTAAATTTGATATACACATTCAGACGCACTTACCCTTGGAGGCGTCCCCAAAGTGTTACCGCAATGACGCAGCGCAAGTTCCCTCTAAGGGAACTGTAACAATATATCTTTAATGGTAACATAAAGTTACCTTGCTCTCATTTGAAATGTGTCCCCACACTTAGTCCTTGAATTTGAGGGTACTGAACCTGGAAAGTCCTTGAAAGGTCCTTGAATTTAAAGTTAACTAAGGTGTGGGAACACTGTATACGCAACGAGTGGATTCTACTTAAAAAACAGTCCATTTATATGTGACGTCACGGCTGACAGCTCTGCCCACACAGAAATCTCATACAATGGAAGTTTTGCACATTATGAATATTAAAATCCATAATAAAAGGGACAATAGATAATTCACCTTAGATCTTAATAGGAAAAAAAATTATCTTAAAGGGGCTGTATGCAGTTTTCAGCGGCCTCTAGCGGTGATGTTTCAGATTGCAACCAATACGTTTACAAGCGCGTGCTCGAACTCATGAGCGACGGCCAGACTGAGATGCAACACACCGGAGAACTCAGGTAAACTCCAACTGCAACGTTAAATTGACTGCATTTAGCCTATGTTATGTGGTGGTACATTTACGGTAAGACAACGAAAACGGTTAGTGAACACTGAACAATTTCAGTATAACAGTAAAGCCCGGTATACACTGTGCTATTTTAAATAGTCCTTTAGGATTGTTGTTTGCCACACTGGCGATCAATATTGTAGTTAAGTCCATGTCACACTGTATAATCTCAGTTTCCATCAATGTAAGACTGTACGAGTTTAAAGACTCTTAAAAAGCGGATGCACGCAAACAAACGCGTCTGCAGTTTTACGCCATCGAACGAAGACGGCTAGGCGAACACACGCTAAAGCAAAGGCTAGCAAACCGAAACAACATCTAAAAAACTAAAGCATATAATCGAAATATATTTGACATGCTTTGTAGTAATGTTAGCTTACCTGTCCAAAAGGATGAAAGCCAAATCCGGATCCGTTTTTATACCCAAAACAAAGCGGAGGTTTCTCCATAATTCAAATGCCCTGCCAATGTTAATCCGTGTTTATGTACGAAGTTGATCCGATTCACATTTGGCTTTACGAGCTTCAGCAGATAATTTTTTCCTTCACAATATGTGGAGTTTGTGTTGGAGTCTGTGTTGTGCTGGGAGCAGGTCGTTTCAGTCTGTTATCAGACGCGTTGCAGTGCCGTCGCTGTTGAGTGCAAAGTCAGTAGACGAGGCGAGGGGCTTACTTTCACATAAAAATAATAAAAAAAAAAATCAGAGGTAATAGCAAAACCCGCAAAGTGGATCATTTTAATGTGAGATTACAACCCCTTCACACAAAGGCAATTGAAAAGTGATTAGTTTAAGTAGAAACACTGCGGACAGCCCCTTTAAATTAAAGGTATTGCAGAAAATGTATTTTTCCGGGTGGATCATCAAGACTATTGGTCCTCCTAGTTTTCAATCAGGAGTGTTGGACAATTGCATATTTTAAAAAAGTGGAGAAGGCGGTTCTTTTCTAAAATTCGAGAAAATCCTCCGCTACACCTTTAAGATACATTTACTTGATTCACTAGTTCACCTGCGCATTCAGTCTTAATGATTATTGGTAAACAAACTTGGCTTGCTGTCCTTGAAGGGAGCTCTGAACCTTTACTATGAACCTTTAGAGAGAGCGAACCTGAGGCCTAAGCTCGAGCCCAAAGCTCACCCCCCCCCACCCCCCCCCCCACCCCGCAACAAAATTGCACAGAAGAAAAAAGAGAGCAGTGAGGGAGGAGGGACGCCAGAAGAATTGCAGCTGGATGCAGAGGCCTTATATTCACTCCTTATGATAACAGACAGGCCTGAATGTTTAGGCTCCTCCCGAACCTAGCTCTAAATTACCTATAAAACCTCTGTTCCCAGAGAAGGGAACGAGACGCTGAATCTCGTTTGAAAAACTTCCAGCGTACCTGTACACCGGTTTCGGCATATGCAAGCTAAAGTGGGAGTTCCTTTTCATCCTTTTATGCTCTGTGAAGTCACGTCCAACCATTGGTCGAATTTGATATACATACTCAGACGCTATCATGCTGTAGGCGTTCAAAACAAAGACAAAATGACCTGAGATACTGAGTCTTTAAAAAAATAATAATAATTTAAGACATACATTTTTTTGTGTTGAGTGTGTATTTTTAATAATGTTAAATTGTTTATTTCATTAGTTTAATTACTAGTTTGATTTTTCCAATTATTATACTTTGCTTTTAAGTGGTTTTCATTTTCAAATGTTTTTTTCTCAACTGTTTTTTCTTGTTTTATATGACCCTGAAAGGACAGATACCACATTACAAACTTCAAAATCCCATCTTATCAGTTTAACAACCTTGCCGGTTTCAATTGGGAACCCATTTCAAATTTATAATTTAACAAGTTTAGCAGCATAGCACTTAAGATCCACTGGTCTACTGGGTTCAAAACAAGTTAGGCTATATTGATACCATCTGTGACATACTACTGAAAAGAATTTCATTTTAATTAAAGTAATGCACGTATAAATGACTGCAGGGTTTACATCAGAAATTATTCTTGTTTCATACCAAAATGTACAGTAGTATTTCATTAAAGGTGCAATGTGTTAATATTAGGAGGATCCATTGACAGAAATGCAATATAATATACATAACTATGTTTTTAGTGGTCTATAAAGACCTTACATAATGAACTATATTGTTTTTATTACTTAAGAATGAGCCATTTTTATCTACCAGGGGTGCCCTTACATGGAAGTCGCCATTTTGCACCACCAGGTTTCTACAGTAGACCTAAATGGACAAACTATATAAACCTCATTGCTTGACTGGCTACTTTCTGCTGTCTCATATGACAACATCTTTATCCTGTGTTGGTCACCGTAGATTCTCTATGTGCTTCGAAAGGGAGAGGTGAACGATGGACTGAACTGTTGGATACAATTCGCTAATTCTCACCGCAAGATGTCGCTAATATTTACACATTTCTCAAAATTGTCATTTTAATATTAGTGCTACTGTTCGAGGCAGATTAACATCTACATATGCCTTCTTAGGGCTCGACGACTTAAATGTTTTTTTAGGAGCATGTGCGTATGCACTGTCCATTCCTGATCATTCTGATCTAATTGTGATGTCACTGCTTTTATCGGTTTTGTAAAATTAAAAATAATTACTACAGATCATCAGGCGATATGTTTGAAACAGTGAGTCTTTAAAGGATAAGTCCATTTTCTTAAAAAAATCCAGATAATTTACTCACCTGCATGTCATCCAAAATGTTGGTGTCTTTCTTTGTTCAGTCGAGAAGAAATTATGTTTTTTGAGGAAAACATTTCAGGATTTTTCTCATTTTAATGGACCCCAACACATAACAGTTTTAATGCAGTTTAAAAAAAATTTTGTTTCAAAGGACTCTAAATGATCCCAGACGAGGCATGGGGGTCTTGTCTGGCGAAACGATTGTCATTTTTGGCAGGAAAAATGGAGAGTATGCCCTTTTAAGCCACGGCTTCTCGTCTTCCTCTGGTCCTGTGTTGCGCCAGCGCGACCTCACGCAATATTTCATCACCTCAAGAGGTCATGGAAGACGTATTCGAAAATACGCCCCAGTGTTTACAAGTGTGGAGAAAGAGGACCGTTCTGATGTTGTTGTAAGTCTAATGATACTAATTAATGTCTTTGTGTCAGTTTATTGTTTAAAATGTCCAACAAATGTGCGTTTCATACATGTAACACGTGACCTTTCCACGGCATTACCCAATTATGTGAGGTCGCGCTGGCGCGTCACAGGACGGGAGATAGACGAGAAGTTGTGGTTTAAAAGTGCATATTTTTATTTTTCTTGTCAAAAATGACAATCGTTTTGCTAGATAAGACCCTTATGCCTCGTTTGGGATCGTTTAGAGTCCTTTGAAACTGTAATTTTAAACTGCATTTAAACTGTTAAGTGTTGGGGTCCATTAAAGTCTATTAAAATGAGAAAAATTCTGGAATGTTTTCCTCAAAAAACATAATTTCTTCTCGACTGAACAAAGAAAGACATCAACATTTTGGATGACATGGTGGTGAGTAAATTATCTGGATTTTTATAAGAAAATGGACTAATCCTTTAACATTTATCCAAAAGAAATGCATAGCCACATAGACGCCCACTGCAAGACAATTATTATTAAACCCCCCCAAAAAAACCATAAAAGTCAGAATTATTTCTGTTGAACAAATCTTTGACTATGTATTCAACCCATAACCTTAATTTATTCAAAAAGGAAATGACTTGAGGTAAAGCTGATTGGAATAATTGTTGTAATGAAGGTTTTCTAAAGAGATTCCTCTAGTTTATGTAATAGTACATTTAATCAACCATGTAATTTCCTAGTTGAGTCCTCCTCATGTTGTATGTTTAATTTTTCAGTAATAATAGCCTCTTAGACTGACCTTTTTTAATCAGCATCCAACCTCTGTAGCACACAGCACTTCCACAGACATGTGGAGCGTTAAACCTGCAGAGGAATTGGCCCTGCGGGTTCCCTCTATTTTAATAGAAGACTTTTGCAACCATGCCCGGCTCTCCTTAGAGACAAATAATGCATGAATCCGTTTTACCTAAAGTGCACCGCTGACATCTGATTCATAGTTAGTGTCAATTCTTTACATTAGATGTTTTGATTTATCCTCCATTTACGAGTCGTATACACGGTAAAGTATGTGCTTCACATCTTCGCACCTTCCGCTGTCAAGAGTTTTCGTATACAAAAGGTATTTTGTCTATCCCTGGAATTGGTCTGCTCTAATTGGTATTGCATTTCCTATTATCTTTCGTCACCTGTAGCACGCGGCAATGCTGTCGAAGGATGAAAGCCACCTTCAAGATGCACAAGCCCACTGGGTGGCATTTTCAGAGATGTAAACAGATTCTGCTAAGTAGTGAGCAACAGCACATTAGTCCTGTGTTCGGCACATTCGGAAATGCCAACACACTTTAATGCTCCTTCTTCTTTCGTCACCTCTGCTTTTGGTCAAAGCGGCCTTTTTGGCTGTAATCTGATATTTGTCACCACAGAACAGAGCTGTGCGACGTTTCGATGCGCCGCGTTCACACTAATGTGCGAGCTGGCCAAGAAAGGGTAGTTGTGATTGCGAGGGTAAACCTTTAAACTCAACGCCTGTACATCGAAATGCATTCGAGTTTGTGTAGGCAAATAGCTATAGGGAACTGTTATGTTTGATTGTTTTAATACAATTGTGTAAATAAAGCAATGGCATGTTTGGAGCAAATTTAAGTGGTATTAAAACTATCTGCCTCAATGATAGGTTGTAGGTGGTTTTAAATGGTTGTTAGGGTGTTATTTTCAACCTAGCATTGGGTCAAAAAGGGATGAACCCAAACAGCTGGGTTGTAATTTAAAGGTGCAGTGTGTACATTTTAGAAGGATCTCTTGACAGAAATGCAAAATAATATACAAAACTATATTATCAGGGGTGTATAAAGACTTTTCATAATGAACCGTTATGTGTTTATTACCTTAGAACGAGACCTTTTTATCTACATACACAGAGGGTCCTCTTACATGAAAGCCGCCATTTTGTGAAGCCATTTTTCTAAAGAAGCCCTTAACGGACACTTTTTTACTAAGTTGTCTCCGGTGATGACATCTTTGTCCGGTGGCAGCTACCGTAGCTTCTCTATGTGTTTCAAAAGCTAGGGGTGAGCAGTGGACTGAGCCGTTGGTTGCAATTCACAACCTCACCACTAGATGGCGTTAAAATTTACACACTGCAACCTATGGTAGGTTGTTTAACCCATTGTTGGGTCAAGGAAATTTAACCCAACAGTTGGGTTTGTCCATTTTTGACCCAACACGGGGTTGAAAATAACCCATCATTTTTTATTTTGAGCAAGAGTGATATGTTGGCTCAAGCAACTACCAATTATGAATTTTGGGAATGAATGAAGTTGATTTTCTCTCTTTTTCTTTTACACACACTTTTAGGTACACCATCTCCTCTTTGCAACGCTCCGATATGGGTGTGTACCAATGTGTGGTGAGAAACAGGATGGGCGCTTTGCTCCAAAGAAGAGCCGAGATACAAGTGGCATGTAAGTTTCTTTATTTAAAGGGGACATGTCACAAGACTTTTTTAAGATGTAAAATAAATCTTTGGTGTCCCCAGATTACATATGCGAAGTTTAAGCTCAAATACCATATAGATAATTTATTATAGCATGTTAAAAAACTGACACTTTTTAGGTGTGAGGGTTTTGGGTGTGTCCTTTAAAATGCAAATGAGCTGATGAAATTCAAACACTGATCGCAATGATGGTGGTTTGTTGCAATTGAAACTCAATTGTGCTGTCAATTATTTTTTCTCTCTGTCTTTCTCTGTGCACTAAATGGCAGTGTCGTGGTTGTAAAGTGCAGATTAAGGGCCGTTATTATTATAATAAGAGCTCCTTATGACATCATAAGGAGAGCCAAAATCCAATGACCAAATTTTTCACGTGCTTGCAGAGAATGGTTTACCAAAACTAAGTTATTGGGTCTTTTTCACATTTTCTAGGTTGAAAGAAGCACTGGGGACCCAATCATAGCACTTAAACATGGAAAAAGTCAGATTTTCATGCCATGGCCCCTTTAAGATATTAAAAGTTTGATTATTTATTCATATCACACATACTGACACATCTCATACACATGGAAAGACATTCATCCGGTTCGACTCCTTGGTTTCTCTTTGTCGTCCTCATTAAACTTGGTTTTCATTTCCAGTTGTTTTAAGCACATTAAAGTGATGTAAAAACGACATCATTGGAATTTATGTCACCCAATTCAAATCGCAGTCGTGATGCAATCTCGCCGTGCAGTGTGCCATGAATAAATGCCTTTGATTGAACACCTCTGCAGTTTGTGGCCAATATGTTAAGAAGCCTCTGTGGTCTTGAATGTATCATTAGAATCGCTTTGTATTTCGATGCTCTGTTCCAAAAACTAGCGAGTTGCCTACGGGGGCAGCATTTTAAAGGCATTATTGGCACGCACCCAACACTGTTCTGTTCCAAAAGGCAGACATCTTTATCATGCTGCTGTTTTAAAGACCTTGCCAGATTTGAAGGCACGTCTTCGTGTATCTGTAGCAATGAAAACGCATTGCAATGGGTTCGGTGCCAAAACATCCGGAGCACAGTTGGTGCCAGCGTGTAGTATTTCAAATATTATGTTTTGGTTTATATAGCCTTACTGTCATGGCTCGTGCAGGCAGCTAGATTTTGCAACAGAGCTCGAGTTGTACCATCTTTACACTAAAGACTACTATAATTAGATCTCTGTTCTGGCATACATGGGCGATTTTATTGACAATGACCAAAGAAAGACGGTGACGCAAGGAAGGGCCGCCATCCTTAACTCCCCGGCGGTCAGCGGCTTCCCGCGGCCACAGGTGACATGGTTCAGGGACGGCTACAAGATCATTCCCAGCAACAGAGTGTAAGTAGAGCTTAATTGCTTGTCTAATCTTAACACCCAAACATCCGTTCATTAGGAAAGTTCTGGATGACCCGGCACAGGTCCCCTGGCTTT
Organism: Misgurnus anguillicaudatus; assembly: GCF_027580225.2. Taxonomy (NCBI): domain Eukaryota; kingdom Metazoa; phylum Chordata; class Actinopteri; order Cypriniformes; family Cobitidae; genus Misgurnus; species Misgurnus anguillicaudatus. Next base: position 19,386,235 of record NC_073355.2, read on the forward strand.
AGATCCACGTTGCGCCTTGTAAGAGATGTAATTACCTTCAGTGTTCAGCTTTAATCCTTCAGGGCATCCGTTTACTGCAGCCCACACCGAAATAAAGAGAAGAGTTGTGTAAGACATGGAGACTGTGTGCTTGGTGTGTCCTTTTTTTATTGCATTGTGACAGGAGCGTAATTAATGCCTGTTGGTGGCTCTTCTTTAATCTTACTATGGTACTTCTTCATTGCCTTTTTCTAATTAGCAGCTTACCGGGCAGAGATCGACGAGACCGATCCGATTTGTCGTTGTCATTCAAGTGTCTTTCATTTAGACGAGACTCAAATAAAAGCTTGTCTAATGACTCCACATATACAGCACTTGGCTCGTTCGAGACTTGCATTTGATTTCGACAGCCAGCGTAATTGAAAAGCAAGCAGACTAACTAAGGGTAAATTAGAAGCGGACTCGTGCTAGTAACGCTTCAAGCGAAGGCAGACAGGTGTGGCATCTTGACACGAAGAGACAATTGTGTTAAATGAAACAAACGTAAAATATTTAAAGGGGGAAATAAATTGCCTGTTGGTAATGCAGTGAAAAACGAAAAAGAAGGCGTGATGGTCATGGCGAGAGTGCGTAGAGGACTTAAAGGTCTTATCATCCTGTTTACACTGGATGATAATAGGGCTGGGATAAACAATTATTTTTTAAACGATTAATCTATCGATTATTTTTTCTATGCATCGATTAATCTAACGATTCATTTTATCAGTCCGATTCGACTTCGATTCGATTCTCAATTATCTCCCCATTAATGAACTAATAGCAATTTATACATGTTGATTTACATATCTGAATGTAAACATTTTAATATATGTTCATTGCTCTTAAAATTTCAAAATAAAAAAAGACTATACAAGTCAGAGGTAGCATTCAATAAAGCGTTTGCAGCTCATACTGTGCAGTTTAGTAACAGTATAAAAATCTCAAGTTCACATTACTTTATTTGACATGCATTTATGAGCAAAACCTCTTCAATGTGCCTTTTGATGGTCAGTGTAACTTTTATAACTTGATTTGTTTAATCCACATTGTTTTCGTGCTGTTCTAGTCCATTTAATGACAGATATAAACACAATTATAGACTTAAAGGCGGAGTCCACGATGTTTGAAAAACGCTTTGGAAAAGGAGACGGGCCGACTACCAAAACACACTTATAGCCAATCAGCAGTAAGGAGCGTGTCTACTAACCGTCATCGTTGCCTGGGTTACGTATGTGTGGGGCGGGTCTTCCAACAGAAGGTCCAGATTCTATTGGGGTAGGGGCGTGTTTGTTTAGGTGATTTCAAATATCAACATTGGCTTTCAAACATCGTGGACTCCGCCTTTAAGAAGCACATATATTATTAAATCTCTTTCTCTTAAGATTAAGATAGATTAGGACTCATTTACTGCTGGACAGAGAGTGAATGAAAGCGCAGTCTTCTGGCAATAGTGACATATTTCATTGCTTTCTGTTAAATTGCTCAATGTCATGACTGTTTAAAACACACTTGGCATCACATTCATGATTTTATGGTAAAATGACACTTTTTCGCGTCAATCCACGAGCATTTAAACCATAAACAAAGCACTTTCACTTTAATTGAGCATGAGCAGCGCAGCAGATCCGACGCAGAAACGATTGCAACACTGTTGCTACAGAGCCGCGAGCTCGCGCTGCTCATGCGGCAGGGTGCATGCTTGTTAACATGGGTGCTGAAAAGCCTCTCGCGTTGCTACTATTCTACGGCGCCGCCTTTTTGGGTCTGACGAATCGACGCGCATATTTTGCATCGACGTATTTTTTGTCCCAGCCCTAGATGATAACTATAAAAATATTGTTTTAAAAATCGTGAATTGTTCAAGCAAATTTAAGTACATTTTTAACGTCTGGTGGTGTAGTTATTGTTTACAGAGCCCCTAAGGTGACATTGGAGTAAAAAAAATCTAGTTTAGTTTTATGCGCTCACGTGAAACCTTCATGTGCAGAATTTTTTTTTTAAAGTTTAGTTTCGCGTGCTCACGCGATAGTTTTTTTTTTGAGCACGCAAAGGTTTTACGTGAGCATGCAAAAGTTTCACGTGAGCACGCGAAAGTTTCACGTGAGCACGCGAAAGTTTCACGTGAGCACGCGAAAGTTTCACGTGAGCACGCGAAAGTGTTTCACGTGAGCACGCGAAAGTGTTTCACGTGAGCAAGCGGTAGTTTCACGTGCACACGTGATAGTTTCACGTGAGCACACGATAGTTTCATGTGCGCACGCGAAACTAAACTTTATTTAATTTTTGCTTCATGTCCCCTTAGGGGCTCCGTAATTGTTGGATGCTAATATAGTTATATTATACGTTATAGTATAGTATAGTTGTTTTTTACGTTATACGCACTGAGGTACAAAAAGTGCGCATATGCTGGACTGTAGTAAGGCAAATATTACTTTTCATTCAGAGGTAGAAATGCACGTTTAGTTGAAAGGCTTGTTGGAAAGATGGATGTATATGAGAGTTTCCAGCATAGATGCAAAGATGCCTTGGCTCAGATCCAGCTCAGTTATTGGACGGTTGCTCTCCCACTAGTATTTTGACAAGATATAGCATCATGACAGAAAGCAGGTCACATACTGTACATAAAATCAATATACAACCGCTGACAGTGTTCGCCAGCACATATACAGTGATGCATTTGAGCACAAGCATGTGCTTGTGAATCTGTGCTTATGGGAATCTAGCCGGTCATCACAGGCACGAACACTGTTTCTTTGACCCTTTATGTGAGCCATCTGGTGTCTGTATATCCGGGATCGAACCCACAGACTAGCTCATCCCAAAGGACGGTAAAGGAATATCAAGCAATCATACATCCAGCCAAGCCCATTAACGCACTATTGGATGTGATGTCACATCCTTAATTGTTCTGTGGCAGAGGCAGAAGCAATGCAATCAGCTTAGCCATTTAAACTGGCACTATGCGTTACTGGGCAAAATCCCCAGGATGGACTTTGGGAAATTGGGCTGTACTTCATAAGCACTTGACTGGCACGGGCATTACATTAACTGCCCTTATAGGATCAAAGTTTATCTATGTGCTCGGATCTAGGGCCCTGAATCAATATTAACTTGGTGTAACATAAATCTGTTTGTGAGTCTCGTAAGATGTTTTTGTCTCAGAATTGATAAATGCTGATAGATGTTTTGCAAAGACACTAATGTCCACTGTAAAATGTTGGAGAGAGGGAGGAAAATTAATGCTTCCATGTTGTAGAGGTTCTTTTGGCTTCTGCATCAAGTAAAAGCTTTTTTGAAATGCTTGGTACGGAAATATACTGTAAACTACTCTGACCATGCCAGTGGCAATTTCCCAGTCAAAATTACCCAAAATAACATTGCTGTTACATTGATTGTGTTTTGAAGGAAAAGGAAAAACGCAGGGAGATATGTTAGCTTTTTTAAATTCTGCTCGATGGATCTGTTTAGTATGCCAAACTGGTCATGTCAAGGCTGGTGCAAGCAGACTTTTCTGTCAACAATTTAGTTCCTTTATTATCTGATTTACTGATTAATCCAAATGAGTCAGGACAGATCTCCATTTTAGACTTTTAGTGATTTACCAATGAGACTGCGGGCCAGATCCTCACCGGAGCTGCCGACTTTGGCCTGGATCCGGTGCTGATCTGGCTCGGAGTCATTTGCTGTCTGGGAGTTGCCCCAAAAATATTTGGGCACTTAACTCTTTCCCCGCCAAGAGAAAATGCTTCCCTGCAAATGACCAGTTTTTCCAGCAATTTCTTATTCAGATTACTCAGTTTGGCAAGTTGGGTGAACGAATTGGACAAAAACTTATACATCTAAGCCCAGTCAACAAAATAATATTTGTTAGCTGAATGATTTTGCTCTTTTCATTCAGTGAACACAAAATAATCAATTGACGCCCTTCAACAAAGAAATCTTTGTTCAAGTTACTTAATGTTCTTTGTTAAGTGAACATTTTAAAGTTGGATTTTTTACAGTGAAACAGGAGCATCATTAACTTCCATAGTAGAAAAGAAATATACTATAGAAGTAAATGGTGCTTAAAAACTGTTTGGTTACAAACATTGCTCAAATATCTTCCTTTGTGCCCAGCAGAACAAAGACATTTATACAGGTTTGTAATCACTTCAGGACATAATTTGCATTTTTGCGTTTCTTTTTTCTGTAAGAATGTGTGATGTCCTTGCACTGAATAAGAAAATATCCGAAACTCTGTACACAAATGCACAGCTATCCTAGCAGACAAACCGCAGGTCTGCTATTAACTATAAACATTTGTTTAACTAAAGTCTGAATAGTTTTACATCTACTGTTTTGTCATTTCAAACCTAACCACCCTTTTTGTGAAATGTTTAGCTATAATGCTATCTTTTGCATTCAGATAGATGCTGTGTGGTTTGATCTTCTGCTATCGAATGCAATGACTTTCATATATTTCTGTATGTGACTGGAGTATCCAAATACGTTAGGGGTGGCTGTATATTTCAAGCTGTCCATTAGGGATTCTGGTATGAAAATGTATCTCATTTAGATGTAGACAGCAGCGTTTATTGATATCAGATGTGGTAGTCATATCTATTCCAGTGCGACTCTCTACATTTTTATTTCAAGTGTTGATTCCCTTTACCCTGCAGGTTTTTGCCTTTGTCTTGTTATCGGCGCTCCGAGTTGTTTGCTCGGCTACGTATTCGATGTACTAATCAAACTTTGCCGTTTGATAGCAAACCGAAGATTCCCTAAGAAGAAGAGATTATTTAGAGCGTGGTCACATGTTGCGGCGTTCAATATTTCAGCATGGAAAACTTGTTATGCTTTCCTATTATTTCTTGAACTTTGGGAGTTTTCTAGTTTTAGTTTTGCCTCGGCCTCAGAAATATCTCTTTGGTCTGTTAATGTAGCGTGAAATAAGCGGCCGTGCAGACGCTCTGTGTGATTTCTATCTCTGCTGCATGCTGGGGGATAACCATGCCGCAATCCAAATGGTCCACAGTCGTTTTTATTTTACTCCTCCTCTGTTTGGTTATGGCTTCCTTTTACTCATCTCTCTTAATTTGTCATTTTTCGGCCATCCTTTCTTCTCTCGGAGCCGCACAAAAGCAGAGAGTTGTTAAAGCAGAAGGGTCCAGAGGTGAATGCCGGCGCAGGAAAGGAGAGGAAAGCCGAGGCCTTTGAAAGTCACTTTCATTGTGCCACCCCTTTAGACAGCATGAAACTTTCATGATGGTGATAATTACCCCATTGGTGAGAAGTGCTCTGTGTTTCCACCGTAGATGAAAGTGGCAGGTTGGAAATAAGATATTGTGTCTACCTCTCATGGCTTTGTCCTTGCGTCCTCCTCTACCTCGTTGAATTTTTCATCATTCATTATTGAAGAGAACTTTGATGTTTCTAGCCATTACGAGCCATTCAGACACCCATTGCGCTCAGCACATGAAACAACTTCCTCGCTAGAATCATGTCATCCAGAGCAACACCAACAAGAAACAAGATAGAAAAAGACGTGCAGATTACTTTTCTTGTTAGAAATGTGGTTAGTGGGGTTTAGTATTTTAATGTGTCATGTTACGTTCACATATGGTGGATATAACCTGTAGTCATGGGAGCAATGTATGCTTATCATGACTTCCTTATTTCTTCACTCGAGAAGTCAGAAGCTGTTACTTGCATGACTGGTAAATAGCTGCATGGGGGCATTACAAATATGGCCACTGAGTAGTCTGACTTGCTTAAAAATGCCTTTAACGAAACTCGAGGGCTGTCAGGGGAGCCGTTTTTCGAGTCCGCTTCCCAGGAATCTGTTCGCCTGAAAAGGATGAGATATCAAATGCGCTCCGAGTTGAATTTTGCCCGTAATGTGTTTGTGATTTGCTTTTATTTCTTTAAATCAAGTTAGCTTGCTTTTCTCATCTCCTTTATTCGGCAGTTTGTCATCGTTCCACGCACTCCTCTCCACAGGTTGTAAATGACGTGTTAGACAAATACAATCAGGAGGAAATGACACGATTGAGAAATACGTCTTTGTCTTATCACTCACGAGAGAGTTCGAGCCTTTGCTCATAACAGACACGTCCGTTTCAAATCAGTGCTGTTTGGCTCGGAGGAGTTCGGTGAAAAATGACGTAGGTTTTGCTAATTCGATGGAGGCCGTTTATGGAGTCTGGTTTTAATACACCTGCTGGGTGGTACGGCCCCCTTTACGAAGTTAATTATTGAGAGCCATCATCAGTCAGTAGGGGCATAAGCGGGTTGGGTCTGCTTCGGCCCACATTTGTCTTCATCCACTCCTTTCTGCACATTTACAGTACATAAATTAGTCTGTTGACACTGCTTTAGCAAATATTCAGATTTAAAACAGTAAAGTATATGAGACACATATACTATAGGATAGAGTTGTCGGCATCCTATTTAATATTGAAGCATTTAATTCATGTGTTTCAAGATGTATCTTAGACTACAAAAGTTCATCCCAAAATAAATACTAGCCCATATTTTATTCACCCTCAAGCCATCTTAAGTATATATGACTTTCTTCCTTCAGCTAAACACAGTCAGATTTATATAAAATAATACCCTAGCTCCTTTCAGCTTTATAATGGCAATGGATAATGTCCCATTTTAAAAGCTCCAAAAAGGCCATCCATCCATCAAAAACAAATCTATACAATTATTACATGTCTTCTGAGGCAAAGCAATGGGGTACAGTATTTGTAAGGAAACATTTGTATTTTAAACGTAATATAAACTACAGGCCGTAGGCGTGATCACGAAAAGTTGCGGTCAGCAGAAGACCGGTTTCATTCATATGTGGAAATAAATCAGATATGAATCGAATACATGCATTCGCGTCTCCAATGTAAGCGGACAGAACGAATATTCCCATCTTAAAGGATTAGTCCATTTTCTAAAAAAAATCCTGATAATTTACTCGTCATCCAAAATGTTGATGTCTTTCTTTGTTCAGTTGAGAAGAAATTATGTTTTTTGAGGAAAACATTCCAGGATTTTTCTCATTTTAATGGACTTTAATGGACCCCAACACTTAACAGTTTTAATGCAGTTTAAAATTGCAGTTTCAAAGGACTCTAAATGATCCCAAACGAGGCATAAGGATCTTATCTAGCGAAACGATTGTCATATTTGGCAAGAGAAATAAAAAAAATGCACTTTTAAATGACACCTTCTCGTCTTCCTCCAGGCCTGTGACAAGCCAGCGCGACATCACTTAATTGCGTAATGACGTGGAAAGGTCACATGTTACATATATGAAACGCACATTTGCGGACCATTTTAAACAAGAAACTGACACAAAGACATTAATTAGTATCATTCCACATACAACAACGTCAAAACGGCGTAGTTTTGCATACATCATCTGTGACCTCTTGACGTGATGACGTATTACTTGAGGTTGCGCTGGCGCTTTACAAGACCAGAAGACGAGGACAAGTTGTGGTTTAAAAGTGCATATTTTTTATTTTTCTTGCCAAAAATGACAATCGTTTCGCTAGATAAGACTCTTATGCATCGTTTAAGATTGTTTAGAGTCCTTTGAAACTGCAATTTAAAACTGTATTAGGGTCCATTAAAGTCTATTAAAATAAGAAAAATCCTGGAATGTTTTCCCCAAAAAAGAACATAATTTCTTCTCGACTGAACAAAGAAAGACATTAACATTTTGGATGACATGGTGGTGAGTAAATTATCTGGATTCTATTAAGAAAATTGACTAATCCTTTAAGACGTGTTGTACGCCATTGACAAAGCGACGTTGGTCTGTGACATGACTCTTCTAGCAGCCCAATGGAGGACGACGGCTCTTGCCGTAAGATGGCTGCAGGAGGCGCAATGATATTACGCAGCAGCCGAAAATCGTCCCCTTGGTTACTTTCAATAGATATAACTGCGTAATATCATTGCGCCTCCTGCAGCCATGTTACAGCAGCAAAGTCCTTGATTCGCCAAAATGAGAGTATTGTTCCTAGCCATATCTGCCTTGAAAATCGCAACTTTTAATTTTCCGTCTGTCTTAGTACACGATGTAGCTACAGAAGTGTCAAGTTTTAAATAAGAAAAATATTGAAACTCTTTGGTTATTTTTTTAGCGCAATGCTTATTGTCTAATCAAATTCAATGTATTATGCCAAGCTATGCCAAAAGTGCCAGCGCCAGACCCAGAGATCAGCCGAATAGACTCCAAAACAGCAAAAATCAAATGTTTACCTCCAGGGGAGCCGGAAAATGCATACAAAAAACCCAAAACAGAGTGAAACAGTGCCTAAAGTAAAACCAGCAGCTCTAGTGTCCAAACACTTTGATAGAGTGCATGCTGTGCTCTTCTCTTCTCAGCATGCTAGATGCTTAAGATCCGACCCGCTTCTCCTGTTTGTTTAATTACTACTTTGATCAGTTATGTGCAAACCTCAATAAAATGAGTAACATAACAACTCCTACATATTTGTTGACCTCCTAAGGATTTCTAAAGTCAAAATGACGATTTATTATAGAAGAGTAAAATGCTTTTTCGCACATTATTGTGAAAAGTTCCAAAAGTTGCGTCCAGTGAGCTGCTGAGCCGTTGCATTTGATCTCTAAAGGATCTCCAGGGCCTGTGGTGTCCACCGAAAGAAGCCAGAAGAGTTACAGGCAGCGGGATACCGCTGACTGGAAAACCATGAAAGGTGCTGAAGCTTGGAGGAGCGCTGTGCCCTCATCTCATCTTTCACACCTCACAGCCAGAGGAACAGGAGGAGCTTGCCACCATACAGGACGTCAAATCAAACCTCTTCAGCAGAGCGGATACACACACGGCTCTTGTGCTGCATACGCTACAAAGAAATCCCATTGCACTAGAGGAATTCTTCTGTTTCCCTTTCAATGAAAAACGAGGGGAAAAGATGCAAGTTGCAGATAAGAAAAAAGTAATCAAAATGTGAATGAATAGTCTGCCCTGATCTCACACGCCTGACTTCCCCGTCGCCCACATCGGTTTTCCAAAGGCAGGCTGTCTGTCTGACAGGAAGCTTGTTAGACAACGATATAGAAATGTTGGGATGGCTCACAGACAGGAGGGTTTTGTGGATTTGAAAGCAGTTTGGGTGCCTCAGCTTACTGGCCTCTCTGTTGAATCTGAAGTGTGATTAAATGCTTCTAAAGAATGATCATTGACTCCAATTACACATTAATCAGCAGCGTTATCGAGCGAATCGCAGAATGATAGATAATTGCCTTTTCACCGGCTATTCCTGAACAGTTGTCTGATCATAGTGAAAAGAAAGAATAGCCTTGCTTGATGAAAGGTGAAGCATTGAGGCTGGGAAGTGATACATTGATCATAATCATAAAATGCAAAACAATTATATTATGCCAATTTTTCATCTGGTTTATGAAATGAATAGCCCCTTTATCATCTATACTTTCAAGTTTTCATTATAGTCAGCTGTCCCATGTCTTGTATAATTTGTGACCTATGAAATTAAATAAAGTTTTTTGTAATTAAGTTTAATTTAATTAGAAAATAAGTTGAAAAATTTATCAAATTTCAATTTTATATTTTTTAGTTTCATTAACTCTTTCCCCACCATTGACGAGTTAACTTACAGTTAAGAGAAAACGCTTCCCTGCCAATGACAAGTTTTTTCAGCAATCCGTATTTCCGCTATTATGTCGTATATATTCTGTACTGTAATCGCATTTTTGTAATAATATATAGTAGCAAATAAATAAATCAGCTAAGTCAGCATATTTTTATCAGCATAATATTAGTTGTTTTTAAACAATTATTGTATTTATTTTTTTACTGGTAGTTTCTATGAAAGGTTTTACTGAATGGATTTGTAAATACAGGTCACGAGTGCATGTGCGCCACATACACATTCAGTTATTGTGCATGTATTATTAGTTAGTTAGGTAGTTATTATGGCAACCCCTAACTGCACAAATTATGTCGGCCTTTCATAATAAACATTAAACAGCCAGTCAAAATGGCACACTTGTGTCCTTCGCAATAGACTACCATTAGCTTTAGTAGCTCACAGGAAGTCATAAACAAGAAAGCTCAAAGATGGTGGCGCCCACATTTACGTCAAGAAACAGGTGGATAAAAAATCTCAGCTTTTTTAAAAAAATTTGTATTTTTGAAGAAACCTACCCATATCTGAGAGGGTAATGAAATTATGAAATATAGGAACAGAAAGAGAACATTTTTTTTTTTTTTTTAGGTTTTGTTCTTTCATTTTATATTTTGTTTGTTTATATATTTAAAGATGAACAACAGGCAATAAACTTTTGTGAAAATCATAAAAAGTGCTGGCGCTGGCTGGCAACTTTTTTTTTTAACGCTATGAAACGTTAATGGAAAACCACAAAATCAAGATCTTATGCTGTGTTAAATTTCAAGTTTTGATAGTTGCAAAAGTTGCCTGGTATAAAATGAATTGAAAATAAAATAGATTGAGCGACCCTTTCTGTGAAATCCAGTCCGACGTTTATTTCAGTCATTGATTTCACTTTACTTTAGTCTCTTTGACATGACCTTACTCAGTCAATGTTAAAGATATCAAGGTTATACTTTCACAGAATGTTCTTTCTAGGACGATTTCATATACAAAACAGAAAATCACCAGAAGATGACTTTAACTGGGTTTTCACAGGCAGGGTCACATAATATTTGGTTTGACGGATGATTGATGATCATTTCTATATCATTTTCTTCAGGCCCTGTTGTGATCCACTTGTGGAGAGTCAGATGTTGCCACTGTAACAGAAAAACACTTTTTTTTGACGTTATTGGAAGTGTCTTCTTTCAAAACACATCCTTAAAGTCACCAAAGATTACGCCTAGTTCACCAACCCTTTTCAACTGAGGTAAAACTGGACTGAAAGGTCTAGACGTGTGAAAGGAGGAGAGGTCTGGGGTTTGTTGGAAAAGATGAAAAGGAAGATATCTATCCCCAACATGTTTATCCCTTATTCTGCTTTTCACAGAGCGACCGGCTTGTCAGTCAATCCTTTTATGTGGCGCACTCTCGCTCATCCCCCGTTTCATGTCTGGAGATGCGTGCGCCTGTCTCGGTGATGGCGAGCAACAGAAGTGTGTGGGTAGACGGAAAGCAATCTGCTCTGAAAAGCAAGATCAAGCTGAAGATTTCGTGTGTGACATATTGAGACACTTCTTGTTGTAGGGACGCAGCCGAACGGCAGATGTGGCGCATAGAGACGCAGGCGACGGCGACCTGGAGTTCATTGCGATGATTAATATAGTCATAAAAATAAATGGTGAAATGTCAGCCTATTATGAAGCTCTGACTTTTCTCCAACTAAAATCTCATCTGTGCAATTAGTTACCTGTTGAGAGCATAATTCACTTTCGACCAGTACAGACTGGCAGAGCGGCCATTTGGATTTGGCTACAAATTATGACATAATGAAGTCACAAAGAGTGTTTATTCAATAGGAGGAATTGTCATTGAAATTGTCTTTCAGACTTTCATCGAAGAGCCCATTACTGCTCGCCGTATTAAACCTATTCAACTCTCCAAGTTAGGAAACAAAACAGCTCCCCCTTTAATTTTGTACTTAAGAATAGGATATTTTCGGAAAGCAATGTGGTCCAACGATAACTGATTGTGCATTAACTATTAAGCATTGCAATTTATTCCCGAGATCCATTTGTCATGCAAATAGACCATTGAATAATGCATACGTTTTGACTCATAAATAACTAATTTATGCAATTGCTCAGCACTTTTTAAGATAAATACAATTAAAGGTCAATAATGATTAAATAAACACAGTGAACTTTTAACATTTTTAAATGGCGACCGTAAGCCGGTTTGCAAGATTGGATGAGAAACGTATGAAAAACGTTTAATTTATTTATCCAGTTCCCGGCACACGGTGCTGTATTTCACCTCAGACCTTCTCAAATCCGGCTAAGCTTTACATCAGAGGGCTTTTAATTCTCAACATGCTTACCAAAGCGTATGTTAGCTGGAGGCTGACTTCCAGGCAATCAATTTTATAATTGAATTAGAGTAAATGCTACAGCGCGTTTTGACATGCAGGGTTGTCGTGTCTGTCCATCTGTCGCACCGCTGCCGTTCTGGGTCCTGGTGCAGGAAGAGACGCTGTACCCCGTGGAGTCCAAAGCTGCTAGAGAGATCAAGACTCACAGCTTATGGACCTGATGGATACGGGTCAGTCCTGCCGTCCTGAGCCTTGAGCTCAGGTCTTCACAGGTGTTTTAGCAGTCTGCTAGGAAACTATTGTGTTTTATGAAGTACCAGGTTAAGAGTTAAACACCTTTGAGGAAGAATTAATAAAGTGATATAGTCCACTTTCTACCTTATAGAAGGGTTCCCACGGGCCCTTGAAATCCTTGAAAGTTTGTGAATCTAGGGTAAAAAATTCAAGGCCCTGGGAAGTTTTTGAAAATATACATACATAGATACAGGTCATTAAAAGTGCTTGAATCTATTTTATGCAAGAAGTTTCCTGGAAAAAATCCATATTTTTCCCCGAGTAGTGTAGGATAATATCATAAAAATTCTAGACTTTTTAAGCACATGTGCTAAACTGTTCGCTTTAAATGCTTATATCTTCTGTATGCGAATGTTGATTCATACCAAAATGCTTTTTGCATAGTTGTGTTTGACACTTGAAAACTTCTCGAGGGTTACGTATGTAACTGTTGTTCCCTGAGAAGGGAATGAGACACTGCGTCTCTCTTGCCAAACTTCCTGCATCCCTGTAACGCCATCTTTGGCAATATTTCAGAAAGTGATATACTTCCTGGCAGCCGCGTCATACTGTCTTTGTCATTAAGCCACACCATTGGTTGAATTTGATATACACATTCAGACGCACTTACCCCTGGAGGCGTCCCCAAAGTGTCACCGCAGTAATGCAGTGCGAGTTCCCTCGAAAGGTAACTGTAACAATGTATCTAAAAAGGTAACACAATGTAACCTTGCTCTTACTTGAAACGTGTCCCCACATTAGTCCTTGAATTTGAGGGTATTGGACCTGGAAAATCTTTGAACGGGCCTTGATTTTGAAGTTAACTGAAAAATCCAGCTAAGACCAGCATAAGCTGGTGAGCTGGTTTTAGCTGGTCTCCAGCTTGGTTTTAGCTGGTTTTGCTGGTGTAGCAAGCTGGTCTAGCTGTGTTTTGGTCACTTTTTAAGCTGGTCTAGCTGGACTTAGCTGGCAGGCTGGAAGACCAGCTGGCCCACCAGCATGACCAGCTTTGTGAGGCTGGGTGGACCAGCGTAAACCATCTTAAACCAGCTAAAACCAGCTACCAGCTTATGCTGGTCTTAGCTGGATTTTTCAGTAGGGTAAAGTGTGGGAACCCTGTTATAGTATTATTGTGTTATAATCTCTTTCAGATAAACCCATCAGTGGTAGGTAAAACAATATATGGTTACATATGGTGTCTGTTGCTTAGCTAGTGCATCAGCGTGGCTACTTTGTTTCTAAATGCAATAAAAGAAAAATGTTAGACACACATTTTATCAGTACAAACATTTTCTACTTTACATTTGAATGTTAAACGTTTAGTCTTAACAACCTCATAAGTCAAGGGCTTTAATCTACTACATAAGCGTTTAGGCAAACATTGCACTAAGGTTTATTTGAGTTAGTCTTGCACTACAAACAAAGCAATACGTTACACGGGTGGCACAATTAGAGCTAGCGTGTTGCTTTTACTTCGAGCATTATTCTTTTTAATCCTGTACATTTGCTCAAGGTTGCTGCTCTCTAATAGGGAACACGCACCAGTACCATTGCTGTTTGGCTGCTGTTGGCTAGTCAAGAAAGGCCTGGCAAACTAAACCCAATTTTTGAGTGATTTATGCCGCTTTTTTGCAGCCTTTCTAAATGTGTCATTTTGCTGATAAGCTCTCGCTTCTGTGAAAGAGTCCAGCAGTTCATACTTCAAACCTTTAATTACATGTTTGCTGGGATAATGTGCAAAGATTACAATAATTTCGGTAAACACTGTTTTTCATGTCGGTGCAGGAAAAATAGCTTTTTGGGATGGATCTAATTATCACTTGCAGTGTCCCACAAAAGAAGGTGTTGTTAAAAAACCAAACACAACACTTGGCAAGCCAAAAGCATTGTGTTTCAGTTTTATTTAGATAAGCATCTTTTCTGAACTCAGTGCAACGCTTCGCTTTTTGTGGTAGGACAAGATTGTAAATAAAGCCTTTTTGAGAAGGCTGAAGGAAAGTTTCTCTCTGGTGAGTAAAACTGGGTCATGTTTGCTGAGAACTTGCCTATATGGAGGATTATATTAAATTAGGGTAAAGAATTTGCAGAGGTATTTAAGTTTAACTGTAGGTGAATAGTGGTGCTTTCGAAACGTAGGACTAAACAATACAGAAGTTGAAAAATATACAGACTCTAATTGTGCTAAAAGCTTCACATCTTTTTGAAAAGTATATATATATCCAACGTACTGACTTTTTCAAATGATGGTTTGTATTTCTACAATGTTGCATTGGGGAGCTCCGCCCATAGAGACATTTCATTGGTCAACCACCTTTCCATAGTTCCTGGTCCTTTTTTTACCCATACGTTAAAGTCTTGTCGCAATTTTCTTTATCATAAGAATGCACGCCTACTGTATGCGCACTGCCAGCATATTAAAATCCAGCGTACATTGTATGTGTACATTGAACATACACCTACAGGAGAATGTAGTATGTATTCAGCACATTACACTCTTACGGTACATTCACACGGGATGAAAGCGTTAACGGTTTTCATTTACTTTTAATGGGTGACGTTATGCGTTGACAAACTGAATTGACCTATGGCTAAGCCACGCCCCTTCCACTCACTCGGACAAACAATCAACATTCGGTTATAGGCGCTATGGCAGCTGTCACAGTAGGAGACATTTCACAGGAGGCAATGATGATTTTTGGAGACTGAAAGACTATATATATCATCTCAAAGTTACCAAAAGGGCCTTAACTATGCATTGGAGGGTTATATAATAATTTTATTGTTAAGAAAGTCGATGAAAAGCTTCACAGGTAAATGCGATTAACTGCACCATCATGATCAAATTAAATATGTACAGGTCTAAGTTGCATAAGTTTCCAGGACAAGCCTTTTACCATCTTTACCTAGAGCAAGTTACTTCTCTGTTAGTTTGGTGCTATAGTATTTACATGAAACATTCAGCACAACATTGCTATTACAAATAACATTTGTTATCTCAGTTATTTACAGATACGTTAATGAATCTAAGTGACATAATGTACAACGCAGCTAGAAGCTAACGTTAACGTTTTTTAATGTTAAGGTAACGTTACGTTATGGAACAGTATGTAAGAAATGTATATCAATTAATTATAAAATGGCGCTGATATGTCACTAGACATATAAAAAAAAATTTTCATTTCAAATACTTATATCACTGACAACAGTGGTCCGGCCAGGATATTGTCATTTAAAAAGTGGAGTTGCAGCCCTCAACTGATGTTTATGTGGTCATTTTGTGTATTGGCCACCAGTTGTGTGATTGCAGTACCAGTTTTAGCCACAAGTTTTGTGATTGCATTACCAATTTTGGCCACAATCCTACATACTGTTCCTTTAAAGATAACGTTCAAATACGTTGTTGAGTTAGCTTAGAACGGATGTAGACATCCTTGTTTAATTTATCCATGTTTAGTTGGTGTTGTGGTCTACCGCATAACCTAATCCAGAGAAGACACTTAACTTGGTTAACCGTTATCTTGGTTGAAATGTGGCTTGGGAAAGGGTAAAAAATACACAATGTTCCAGCCTCTCAGGATACCTACCTTGTGTCAGAGTTGCATGTACCCCATGCACACCGTTTGACCATTTTAAACTTAAAATGACAAGAAAAACATATAAAAACGAATGAAAACTGTCTAACTGCAATACATTTCAATGGACGTGTAAGCAGAGCATGTCTGAGAGTATTGGGTTAGCTATGCGTACTGTGATTGGCTCATCGCGTTTGGGGGCGTGGCATAGCCATAGGTCAATTGTGGATCTGTCAACATCGCGTTGCTTGCGGCAGAAGTTGAAAATTTTTCAACTTTTCATGCGCCAATGCATGTCTCAGCCAATCAGATTGTCTTATTGAAATAACCTAGTGAGTCAGCCAATTACGTTTATGCATGACAGGAGCACGTGTTGCGGCCACTGTGATTGGCTTTTGGCCACGCTTCAGACAAGCCTTCCGTCAATGGTTAACGCTTTTGTCCCATGTAAATGAACCATTAAAAAAAGCTGTTCCTAGGGAGGTGCGCTTTGAAAGGTCTGAATATGTACCATTAGGTGCAGATTTTTCCCTTTGAGGTATCATTTTCTACATGTGAGGTACTAAAATGCTCTCTTTAGGTACAAATTTGAACCTTTTGAAAGGGTACTGCTCCAGTGACCGCTTTTGTACCTTTTTTCTGAAAGAGTGTATGCAATATCATCATTTACAACCGCTTCCCTGATAATGTCATGGTACTTTCATACAGTAAAGCCCAGACAGAATACATAATGTTTAATCTGTCTTTGTCTTTGCGTTGAAGACCAGCTTGATTTCTCGAAGTGTGACCTTCCTAGTTTAAAATAAGTTTTTTTCTGACAAATTATGCAGTAGATGATCTGTATCTCAAAGACCCGGCAAACAACCCGAGGAACACCAATCATAAACAGACAAGCTTGTTGTAATTCAAAGAAGTCGCACAGGTACTTACAGCTTCTCACCTTAAGGTGACATTGGAAAGCCCTTTTAATCATCCCTATACCGTTCAAACACCTTCATTCATCTGCATTACACAGCACTACTGGCCAGCCCCCATTCCTCTTATTTCCCCACCCGTTTTTTTCCGAATCAGGGTTCGGAGCGCTTATCTCGCCTCGTGCAAGGTGAAAAATCGAGTCGAGGATGTCTTCGTTCTTTGTTATTGAACAGATGTATCTGATCGATGCAAATCTACTAATGAGACTCCAGCTTCCCGCTTTACGTATTAGAGCTGCGGGCCGCCTGCTTTAATTGAGAATTAATTACAGATGGGAAGAAGATGCTACTGGCATCATTAAAGGAGAATCGGAGACACTCCCCATCCCGTCGGTGGTGAAAGGGTAATGCTGCACGCTTTAGCCCCCTTCACTCAATGCTGCTTCGGTCCTCTTTTGAGAGATCAATAAATTGCTGAAGGCGCGGATCAATAATGGCTGATTGGTGGCATGTATTGGCTAAAGCAGGTTTGCTTCACATATGAGCAGCGACAAACCACAAATGTCAAGGGGTCCGTTCACAATCCATTAGACAGGCCCCACCCACAACTAGTGACATCATGCATTTGTTTCGAGGGTGAAATATTTGTATTTTAATTTAGCAGATTCTATGCTGATATTTCTTAGTTCAACTTTGCATATTTCTTGTGGCTTAACTGTTAGCAGTGCCAAAGACTTTGGGTTCGATTCCAGGGATCACATATATACTAATAAAATATATAGCTTGAGTGCACAGTTTTTATTATTTAATCTGAATTAACATTTAACATGTGATACATTGTTTCCTATGGTATTAGTACAGTCACACTGCATGGCAAATAAGAAGTAAACTCCCCTTATGATTCAGAAAAGCTAGAGAGGAATTTCCAGATCTCCTTGAGTAAATTATAGCAATTATACAGCTAGATTAAATTCAATACATTATTCACTTAATTGAAGGCACTGATAATTGCTTATAATTATCATCTGCGGTTCCAAAGAGTGATTGTTGCGCACTGAATTTCTGTCTCCTAGATGATGCTGGTGTTGTGAAAAAAAAACAGCATAAATGTTTAAAGCAGAGAAAGCAGACATGGGCGTTGAAGAAGCAATGCTTCAATAGATAATGACCTGACGGTAATTGCATTTCCTTGAATAGTCAGTGTTTGTTTTGTGGTATCACACAAACAGCGATGCCTGTGATTGTTTAAGAAAATAAAAACTGTCCAGGTAGCTTGATAGACATAGAAGTGAGATGCCTATCAAGTATTTCAATTCAAGGACATGTCTATAGAGAATGTGTTTTTCAATGAGTCTGCGCATTGAGAAACCTGTAAACTAGCTCTCGATGGTGTGTGCTGGTTAATATGATGTTTTGCTGCTGGTAAAGATGATTGAGTGGCTTTATGTTTTTGTGAAGACAAATGACCAGAGGTTAATATCTGAAAAAGCTGCAAAATCTGAAAGTTTCTATGATTTAAAGATTTTTCAATGTTAAAATTGAGGGACAACCTTCCGATCTCGCTGATGAAGTCAATTCAGAAGTGATTTAGACTGCAATTCATCGACTGGCCATTAGAGGCTGGCTACAAAAGGGAGTCAATTCCCGTAGACCCCCATGTTAAAATGCCCAACTTTACAGTAGAAAATAATATGTCTACAGTGGTACAAAAAGTGTAGCTAATTTTGCCCTGGTGAATTTGTAATTTATCTGTTTAAATTATATTAAACCTTAAAGTTCTGCATAATTAAGGGCGTGGTTAAACAGCCACTGTTGTCACTAGAATCGAGCTAGGCGGGTGTGGTTTAGCAACCAGCCACCTCAGCTTCACCCACGTCCCGCCTCTTTTCCCATTTTCGGATATCCGCGAGTGATGCACGGTGACGCGCTGCCAAGATGACGACGTCAGGCACCGCCTTCTTTAAGCTTAAAAAATGCTCTTCACAAACCTATGGGTGACGTCACGGACACCAAGTCCATATTTTTTACAGTCTATGGTTAAAATCTAGCTCAATAGGGTATGTAAAGGAACAATGGTGATACTTATGTAAAGTACAAATACGTGGAAAATTTACTTAAATACAGTAACAAAGTATTTGTACTTCCTTAACTTACATTTCACCACTGCCTATAGGATGTTATACACCTAACCTTACTGCGTCGGAAGTCCCGCCCACGAAACCCAGAAGCGTGATTATCCCATATTGTAGAGCATTGTGTCAGCAGTGCAAAATATCATGGGTTCAATCCCAGGCAACACACATACTGATAAAATGTATAGCTTGTAATGCACTGTAAGTTGCTTTAATAGGAAGCATCTGCCAAATGCATAAATGTGTAAAATACATTTTATCCCAGTTAATTATGTAAAGACAACTACTGTATAAGTACACTGTCAGAAATAATGGTACAAACGTTGTCACTGGGACAGTACCCTTTAAAAAGGTCCTAATATGTATCTTTAAAGTACCAATATGCATGTTTGAGGTCTTAATATGCACCAGTTAGGTCCAAAGGTGTACTTTTTGAATGGGTACCACCCCAGTGACAGCTTTTGTACTTTATTTTTAAGATTGTAGGCCATTTTTGTGCATGGGACTGTTTGGCTTCTTAACCAATGGAGAGAGAAGAACGTGTTGAAACTGGTTAATTATTGGAATTCATATAAGGAGTCCGGTCCTTCACGCTGACAGGCGGTAAGCGCATGTGTTTGCTAACACTGAGATGAGATGAGAAATGGGACACAAGACGTTATTTTGTGTCCCAACAACTTATGCTACGTACACACCAAACGCGGGGCATCGTGTTACTCACTCTAGATTACTCGCGGGATTTAACTTTGTGTCATGCGAAATTTTCCCTCGAGTTGAAAATTTTCAACTAGGGCGAAGACGCATTTGAGACGAATAATGCGTGTTTTCACAGCAAACGTGCTGCCCGTATTGCGTAATTCGCATCGCCCCACGCATTGACTTTATATGTAATCTACTCGCGCAAATCATTTAACTCACGTCTGGTGTGAACCCACAGTTATAAGGAGTACAAAACAATAAATTGTATTATTATTATGATATTGCTTCACCCTGTCCTTAGCAGTTATGTGAGAAGGCAGGTGCCCCACACAAGTTTTACACAGACCTTTTTCATCATGTGCATCTTCATGAAATAATGCATTATAACTTAACTAAAGTAAAGATAATGTGGTGATATGTGTGCTCATGAGATTGTGATTGACTGTTAACTGTGGGATGCAGGGTTGCTATGGTAACAGAATACAGCATGCTTAAGAGAGTGATGTGCATTAGTAAAATAAGGCCAAAAGTGTTCCCTACGTTGTCTACTTCCTATCAGGACAGAATAGTGGATCATTTTATTTATTTATTAGACTTTTTTAAATTTGTATGATCATTTTGTGATGATATGACAAATTATGCAGGATCGCATTGTGTTCCACGATTGTGGATTCGCAAAAAAATGGAGGGACTGGCTAGTTTTGCATTTAAATTCAGTTCGGCCACTGTATCAGCCTTTTGAATCTGCCTTATGTTCAGAGAGCGTGTTGCTCTCTGTCCTCCGCTGGTGTCAGCTGTTAATGCCCCCTGAATGCCACGTGCATATTTTGGCCGGTAATGCAGTCATCATCAGATGCTGGAGCTGTGCCCTGTTGACCGCACTGATATGGAGTAAAGCGCCGTGACTTGGCCGGGCCACGCAAAGGTCGGTATTTCCCTGCGTCAGTCCATTTTGCAGCAGGCAACCCCTAAAAACCTGCTGCCATCAGAGATCATAATCCAGCCCCTATGATCTGCCTAATCCACATTCTTAACCAGTCAATAGAAGTTTTGTCCATGCTGTTTCTTCTTTAACCCTGGCTTATACTGACAGATGGGCTTGATAACATTAGAGTCCAGTGGTCTGGCATATTTCTTTGTAATCAGACTGTGTTTTCTGGGCTTGGAGCCCAATGCTAGATCGCAAAGTCAAATTCTTATCTCTCTTTTTTTAACTCTTTCCCCGCAAGCTCTTTAAAAAATGTTGCCAGCCAGCGCCAGCATTCCAGAAAAAATTCTTCTTTAAATATATAAAACTTTCAATATATCGAATGCAAGAACAGACCCTCTGCTTTAAAAAAAAGTTACATTCTACCTTCATTTATTTTCTTTTTATCACCTCTCAAATATGTTAGTTTTTTTCAAACGTACACATTTTTTGAGTAAAAAGCTAAGATAAGGATTTTTAAGGAGTTTGAACTGTTTGTCCTAAAAGGAATGCTTTCGGGTTTTATAAGTTGGGTAAGTGTGCCACATGCTGGATAATAGCTGAAATATGGTTTGCCGGAAAAACTCGTCATTATTAATTATTAAAGGGATACTTCACCGATTTAGCATTCAGCTTTGTATCTGTAGAAACCCGGCAGTATTACTGAATGACCATGTTTCCCTTCATCATTTCCCCCTGAGAGGAGAGATATCTGCATTTTGGTTCTGCAAAAAAGTCCTCCGATGATGCAAAAATCGTCATATTACATCATCGGAGGACTTTTTTGCAGAACCAAAATGCAGATATCTCTCCTCTCAGGGGGAAATGAGGGAGGGAAACATGGTCATTCAGTAATACTGCCGGGTTTCTACAGATACAAAGCTGAATGCTAAATCGGTGAAGTATCCCTTTAATTGGCGAGTTAACTTGTCAATGGTTGGGAAAGAGTTAAAGTCGCACTTTGTTCACAGTGTTTTTTCCCGTAAGCTTGTGTGGGGTCTGGTCACTGATGGGCTTCAGCTTGATGCTGTAAGTATCTGCTGCGGACTGTGGCCGTATTGCAGCACACAGCTTGGCTCACTGAAGCGTAAAGTTTTTAATAGTGTTGGTGGCAGATGCGAGATCAGGCAAATGTCCACGTCTCTTCCTCTTATGTTCCTCATTATAGTCTGTAGCATTCCACTCATCCATAAGCTGCATTAATACGTTGCATTTTTATCCGATTTGGAAAATTATGAAACATGCATTTATCATTTTGAGGAATTTACGAAAAGAGAAAATGGTTTTGCGTATGAGCCATGGGTTTCTTGTGGTCAAAGTGTGTGAATAACAGCAAATTTTAAAATTGTGATTCCCAGGCCTGGGAGAGTCGTGAGAGTTAATAACATTATAAAAACCTTAGTGTGCGCATGATCAGATTGCATCCCATGCTATCACAAATCCATCAGTGCTCGAGCTTTCTATAGTACATAAACCCTACTGGGTGCAAGATGTGCACATGGGAGTTTTAGTTTTGTAGTGCCCGCATTGCTCATTGTTTATTTTTTTACATGACTTTGGAAAAAAACTACAACTAAAAATATATGAAGAGTTTGGTTCCAAAACGCAATAAACGCCATTTTTGAAAAAAACGAGTTACTGCCAGAATCAGTATTATATCAGGTCAGTATTATAAAGTAAATTCTTAATTTTATGCAAAATCCAATTTCCGCAGTGTTATTCTGTCATCTTTTCTCCCTTTTTTCCCAAAATGCAATAAACGCCACTCCCCCTTTTCTACAGAATGCCATAAATCCACTCCTCCACAGATTACAGCGCACCTCACGCAATGTAAACAAAGAATGGCGGCGCGTTGAGTACACGGAATCCTAGTTTTCCTCATCTACTATGTACTTCGTGATCACCAAACAAACAAAAACAAAATAATACTTTGATAGCATTGATAAACCTGTGATAGTTTTCTGTGACGGGAAAGAAACGTAAGCCATCAACATCTAATAATTTACGCAGAGGAACTCGGGAGACCGGTGCTTGTTTGGCCGGGCCAACAGCATCAAGTTACTGTCATGATAACACATTGACCCCAGGGGATCTTATGAAAAACTTTCCATAATTTTACTCAAAGTCAACGAAAATCGAGCAGGACCAAAACATTTTACAGCTGATCGCTTTGAAAAACGTTAAGCGACGACGTCAAGTTTAACCGATGACTTAATATCACAAAGTAAGTGTTTTGATTAATGACATTAATGTTTATATTTTTAATTAGTGTGTACAACTAGTCAACTAAATGAATATAACATGGCAAAGATGAATGCACATTTATATAGGCAATTGATTCAATAGATTTATAGCATTTTTAATAAAAACTTGTCATGGATTTATTGCATTTTGTGGAAAAAATAATCCGTTTTTATAATAAATCTTTGAAAATCAAGTTATGGATTTGAATTTTTTATGTTTTTATAACCTAAAGATGCTATGTGAAAGTTTGTAACAGAAAATAGTGGTTTTCATCTTGTCACTTTCTTGGTATAGAAAACACGTTTTTACCGAAATTTGTCAAAATGGATTTATTGCGTTTTGGAACCAAACTCTTCATATATTAAGCCCACCAGAGTGGCTAGTGGGAGTGGCTGTTTTACCTTTCTCACAGCTGAAATCTACCCGCATTTGGTGGGTTGGCAGGTGTTAATGTCAAGCCATGCGTATAGTCACCCGTTGCCTAGAGTTTGCAGAAATGTACTCTGGACATTTTATTAACCGGCTTTGTAAGGTCTCACATTGAGATGTTTTAATTGCTATTAAAGGAATTTCTATCTATTATGGGCTTGTATTGGCTGCTTTTTCTTTAGTATTTTTTTTTTTCGAATGAAAGAAATTTATATGTTGGCATTTTGTCAGATCAAAAGATTTTTAAAATCATGAGAAACAATTCTACTTACTTACTAAAAACTTACTAAATATATGATTTTCACAGCCGATGCATAACTTTGTACTTTCTTCACTGTATGTTTCACCAAGTCTCGAATGGGCTTGAGTTTCATATCAAAATAAACTCATGCAAAATGAATTAATATGTAAATAAATGAATGAGTTTTCTCCAAGGCCTCCTCGCCTCCAAAGACCAATTTACAGTTAATACACTACATGCTTGTGCCCTGACTAATGCTATTAATCAACAGTGCCACAGTTCTCAGTGCTTATTAGGCAGAGCTGATTGGCTTGTGTTTTGCATGTTTTTATATGCACGCTCATATCTCTACGGTGGAACGGAGTGCATGTCAAGCACGGGAGGCGTACTCATACAATTTCTGCGGTGCTGAGGCACTTCATTGACAATTTTGTCCTCTGCCCAGATAGCATGCAAACCATTGAAACAATGTTAAAAACAGTTGATTTGTCAATGTTAACTGCATTGAATCAATATCAGGTTTGCACCCTCCATTAATATTGAAAAAATATTGAGATTTCAACAAACCACCATTATTGCGATCAGTGTTTGCTTTAGTTGGGTCCTTGACTCTTGTTATTCACTAAGTAAAATATTTCTTTTCTTTTTTGTGTTTGTATGTGTTTATGTACAAACGCATGTACATTGGAAAAGAAAAATGTGTTTCAAAGTTACGTTGAAAAATATTTCTTTTTATGAAGATGTCAAGATGATATAAAATTAAGCTGCTTTATGTGATGATGTTGATCCATATTTGACCATTATAATTGTTCTGGTTTGTAAATCCATTGTGACAAGATAAACAGAAATTGCTGACACATTCAGATATCATTACTCATCCTACAAATCTCAACAATGGTGACAATCATCAAACAAATTGATATAAAACGATCAATTGCAATGCATGCTGGGAGTTATAAATTAGTTTAGTACTACGATGATACCCAGCATGCATTGCAGCATGAAGCTTTCTTTTGTTGATCGTCACCATTGATGAGATTTATAGACCGGTTCATGATGTCAGAGATAGATTCAGAAGTTTAACTTTTTAAATGTGTTTTGTAATCCTCAAAATAACATACCTGACACTGTTTCCAACTAGTACTGTAAAATACATTTTTTGCATAACTTTAACAGTATTTCATTAATATCATTTAGGTATATCTACAAGAATTAAACTGCTTGATAACATTAGATCTTCGTTTTCTTTGCAATAGCAGATGTATTTTAAAACGCAGCTTCAACAGCCAAAGAAAACTTATCATTAAAACACAAGAGTAAAGGGCCCAACTAAAGCAAACACTGATCACGACAATGGTGATTTGTTGAAATTTCAATATTTTTTCAATATTAATAGAGGGTGCAAATGTGATATTGATTCAATGGTATTAACATTGACAAATCAACGATTTTTAACATTGTTTCAATGGCTGCATGCTATCTGGGTGGTTTCTTCAGACAGACAGACAGACAGACCTATGTATGGATTTAACAGACCCGATCTGTATGTAGCTGTGTGTTAGAGATCGTGTCTGCTGCGCCATTCCCAACTGCTTTGACACATTAGTGTACGTAAAGATATTTCGATCGGACACACGTGAACAGCCGACTTCCTGTAACATGTTTCGCACTGTGCTGCATCAAATCCCTATGCAAAGACACGTTAGATTTTTTGACAACAGCAAATTGAATTTCACATGTCTATTTGTCAAAAAGTCATTTATCATTTGTTGTTGGCTAAACAATATATGATGTGATATAATGGCCTTAAAATATTACAGGCGTGAAATTTAAAGCATGTGTTACATGTCACTCCTGTTAAGCCCTAGTGTTGAAGACTTTGTGAGTCAAGAATTACCCGTGAAAGCTAATATATATGGCACTTTTTATAATTCGCCTTGTGTAATGCAAATTCAGCCAATGAAAAACCCAGAAAACAAACATGTTTTTTGTCTGTAGGGCTTGAATAAATAACCTGCCACCCACTATATTCTGGCTTTCTCTTTCTGATTTGTTCATGAAAATCAACACGGCCCCCAAATGAAACCTATTTTATTCAGCACAGAGCTGCTATAAATAAATGGATTTTTTTCCAATGGAATTTGTCTTTGTTTGGAATGTTACAGAGAAGCAAACACATCAAAAATCCTGTCCTGTTATTGCCTGGGGTGTCTTATGTTTAGCTTTGAATGTCTTGTGCGATACCAGTCTCAGTTTTTTTTATACAGTACTGTTTGTTTGTAAATGGCAGGATTGTGGTTACCTCTCACTTGAGGATACCAGTGTTTTATATTAGCAATATTTTTAATTCTAGGATTGTAACTAAAAAGCGGATTTTGTACATGCACCTGTCTCTTTCATCAGCAACAGGAAAGCAGTTGAGGTTGGTCAGTTATACTGCAGACTGTTTTATTGCAATTTAAAGGGTTTCAATGGGACCGGCACCGGATTGTTAGAGCGAATTTGCAAAACAATTCCACCTCATAGTAATCCCAGGTTGTATGCGACATGAGACTAGCATGGTCCTAAAAGCAGGCTAGTTTACCCAGCTGACATGTCTAGCTTTGAATTGAAATGGCAAAAAAACACAATTATTATTATTTTTTCAGTCGATATCGATAATTATCACGATAGACGACACATCTTTATTCCTGTCAAATTTAGAGGCAGATTTTTGCTCCTGAAATAAAGTTGTAAAAACCAGATAGATATTATGGTTTTAAAAAACTTTAGAACATGACAAATACTTTTCAAACAAGTGATCAATTGAGGTAGAATACAGATTAGATTATAACTAGTAAAATCTATAGTTGTGCGTAGGTCCTACGCGTAGCCGCAACGGCGTAGGTTACGCGTCGGTTTTCATTTGTGCTTTTGCGTTGTCATCCTGCGTCGACGTGCAAACACACATGCAGATCGCTGGTAGGCAGTATGCACGCGTGTAAGCAGCACCTTGGCAAGTTTAACCCACAAGCAAAGAAGAAACAGCAGCTTGTTGTGTATGTTTTGAGAAGACCAGTAGTGATGGAAGTAAATAAACAGCGACTAATGAGTTAGCACTTTGAGTTAAATCACTCCTCAACTCGGCCTATCTTTGTTCTCACTGTCGCAAACGGAAATACCTATGACGCAGTTTTTTTACCTGACGGGAGGGGTTTTAGTGGACCAATCACAGCGCTTGCGGACCCCGTTGAAGAGATGCATTGTTAAAATTTTGGCAAAGTGCACATCAGGCTACGCAGAAGCTACAGATAACCTACGCCGTAGACCTTACGCACAACTATAAATTGGACTTTAATGCCCTTGCTGCTAGTGCCTGCATCAAAAAAATCTGCATTCCTTCTTCTGTGCACAGCATTCAGTTTGGTAATTATAAGCTACACTGCTAATAAATAAATGACTTGCCCCATCGTGACTACATGCAGCCTTGTCTCCATTTTCCAAGCGTGCCTTGTTTTGTTTACTGTTGGTTACTAGGTTACCAATACCACCATCATTCGCTCAAACAACTTGATGGATACTCAACTTGATTTTTTTAATTGCTGTTTGTTTTTGGGGGGTTTTTTTTGTGCACATTTTGAAAAGATTTGCTTCACGTTTGGATGAAAGCCCAGCTACTGTCGCTCAATTTTCTTACTTAACTCCTTCAAATCTGAGTGAGTGACACTGTGATTTAAACCAAGACCGCATCACGCAAACATTATTGACCACTTATTGAGATGTCATTATCATTTTATCTGGGAAAATATATCTCGAAAATTATCGTTATAGAATTATCGCCCAACACTTATGTGTACTATGTAGTAGTGGTCAATATAAGATTTCACAATGACTGATGCCAGTATGTACAGTACAGTAGTGAGCAGTTTAGATCGCGACCAGGCCCACATGAAACCCACAGATTTGTGCGTAGCAAATCCTGAAATTGTGCAAATGAGAACGGCTTTATTCGGCATTCAGTGACGCTTTCATGATTATGCTAATTAGGGTGTGACGTCATCCTGCGCTATCGTCTCAAAATATTCTGTGACTTTATTTTGATAGTCCACTTTAGACATTTTATAATATAGACATTATATAGACTAGAGGTCTCAACATTTTTATGAGCAAGGGCTACCACAATGGATAAAAGGGCTATCTGGAGGGCTACTTTTTGATGTATTCTACTAAAAAAAATTGTTTTACTTGTTGATTTTCTTTTCTTTTTACTTGTTGATATGTTTTATCATTGTTTAAAAGCATACATAAAATAAGTCAAGTTAATATAAACATTTAATAAATAAATATTAAAATCGAGGCTTTTAATAGAATGTGCTTTGGCGGGCAACTCACCGACTCCGTGCTTCTTGTCAGCAATCAGTCATTAGAGTATTAGTAGACTGTCTGTTTAATATCTGCTTACACTTTGTTGTAATGATCACCAAACAGACAATTGGCTGACTAGTAGAATGCCTAATGTAGACTATCAAAAATTGTAACCAATAAAAATAATTTTCTTTAGCTGACCGCAGGCGGAAGTTTGCAGTTTTCCAGCTTTACACAAATATCCAGTGTCTGATATTAATGGAAACTGATGGGCTGGGTAGAAAGGGACTACAGTATTCAGAGAGGCTCTTTAGCGGAGAGGACTGGCCTTTTGGCTTTCTGTACATGAATGAAAAGTCTTTGAGGAGTAGTTGAGTTGAGCTGCTATAATTATTCCACAGTAATGGTAATTACTCAAAGCAAAGAGAGCATTTGTGCTGACAAGCTTGGCGGTGTGGCTTTGGAGAGATCTGGCCTGTTCTTTGAGCAGACGAGAAGCCCTGACTTAAGTATATTATTCCTGAACTGTATCCCTCTTATTTCAAAGAGAGGAATAAGGAGGTTTTTCAAGTGACTGTCAAGATGGATCTCACCAGTGACGAGAAGTCTCAGTGGAGTGACTTTGCTTAACGCTTCTTTAACTCTGGAGATCACGGTGGGATCGGGCAATCTGCATAATCTGATGAAATGTATACCTTAAAGGGATATTTCACCCAAAAATGAAATTGATGTCATCATTTACTCACCCTCGTGTTGCTGTAAACCTGTATGAGTTTCTTTCTTCTGTTGAACACAAAAGAAGATGTTTTAATAAATGATGGTAAGCACACAAATGATGGTAACCAATAGCTACTAGCATGGTAGTTGTTTTTCCTACTATGTCAATGGGTACCGTCAGATGTGCGGTTACCATAATTTATCAAACTACCATCGTGTTTAACAGATTTAAAGAAACTAATTTTGGGGTAAACTATCCCTTTAAGTGTATTTTATAAAACGGCTAGTTCCAATCCTTGATTCTGATTGGTCAATAGGTGTGCTTTATTCACGATAAAACACTGCTATGACCGCTTCACCCAACGGTTTTATTTAATATCACTGCGCCCTTAGCAACACCCTTAGCATCACATAAACATATAATGAGACAAAGTCTGAGAACAGTTTGTTGTTTTTATTTGAGCTTTCATGTTGTTGTTCGCAGTCAGGGACTATTTTTTCTAGCGGAAGGACTGCTTTTATTGATTTAACTTCATGAAAGTTGCACTAATATTTTTTTTACTTTAATATTGTGTGGTAACCGTTTTATAAAAGCAATAAGGTACTCGAGGCAAGTGCTGTATCGTGATTAAGTAACGGCTGAAGGGGGTTGTTAGGCACGACGCGAAGCGGATATATTCACGATACAGCACAGCCTCTCGTACCTTATTGCTTACGTAAGACACTTTGAATAGAAGTGGCTACTACTGTATATATGCATAAATGTTATTACAGTACATTATTGTATGTTTGTTAAGGGTAAACAGGAAAGGATTAGTTTCCATGTTTTACTGACATAATAAGTCGTAGCTTTTATTAATAGGCTAAAGTTTTATTTAAAAAAAAAAAAGTTTTATTTTAGTTCAGAAGTGTCAGAATAATATAGATTTTTTCTTATATAAATATCCTTGAAGACTTTCAGAGTTTTCTGACAGAGCCACATCTTTTTTTTTAATTAGATGAACACTGTCGAATAATATTTAAGATCACTAGCACAGTACGGTGTTGAAGTGTATAAAATGCATTTCTCAAGTTCATTAACATTCATGAAAATGAATTCTCTTCTCCCCGAGAGCAGACCATTTATATTATCTATCATTACTCATGATAGCAAGATCCTAATTAACTACCATGGCCTATAGCTTCATTTCTGCAATGTCACGTTGTGTAAAGAAATTATTTTCAAATTTAATATAAAAGGGAAAAGGGGGATACGGCAAGGTTAAGACCGCTGTATATATATATTATTGTTTATTTTGTTTCTTCTTATTTTATTTCAAGATCTTGTCAAGGTTCACAGATGGAGAATCGGTAGGTTAAATTATTACCGAGCAAATCATTTTTAATCAGGCTTTGGAAGTCATCCATAATGAATTGCACGCAAAGACTTTGAAATGTCAGATAGCACTTGAAGCCCCCAGAGCAGACGGGTGCGCACCATCCAGACCCACACAGGCTGCTGGGTTACTGAAGGAGCAGACTGAGACCTGGTTGCCTGGCAACCTCATTAAGTCTCTCATCGAGAGCTATTTGCATTGGGCGACTCAAAAGAAATTAGGTTTTAAAACATATTGTGTTATAGCAGATCAAAGTGTTTATGAAAATAGCATTTTTTTCAATTTTCTTAATTAATTTTCTCCTTCAGGCATGAAAACTCCCACAGTTTTCTGAAAAAAGTAAACCCCTTAGCATTTCTGTAAAATACTAAAAAACTGACAATACCTGCTGTGTTGATTGTGTCTTAAAAGGGTTTACATCATTCAAATCACATCAATCTCGGCTTTAAAAAGATATGAGACTGTTTAGCTTTTAATTTTTGAGTTGTTGTGTGTCATGAAGTTTACTGTCAAAGCATGCAATGTTCTGCTCAAGGTACATTAGAACGTTAAGGGGTTAATGTATAATGTTTAACATAATAAATTACCTTTTCACAAAGCAAATTAAATCAACTGGCCTTTAATTAGGTAAAAGGAGTGTCTTTGTTTTTCCAAGTACAGTAAACAAAGAACAAAGAAAGAAATTTAAAGCGAATGAACAAATAAAAAACAGAACAAAGACACAAATTAAGTACACAGTGCTTTATGAGATATTAAAAGAAACAAACATAACATAAAAATACTCAAGAGTAAAACAACTATTATTTAGCCAATATTGAACTATAATACAAAATATACAAAACAATCTTCACACAAAGCTTTATGGTTTTATAAACCTTAAATATAGACCAAATGGTGAGCTATGATGTTCTTGAACATAACATTTAACATTGTGGAGGCATTTCAAAATTATATAAAGTTTAATCCAAGCAAATTACTGTACATACAAGGTATACATTTTTATCAGTGTGTCCCTGGATTCGAACCATGACCTCTTGAACGCAATGTCCCATCCCTGAGCTACATGTATTGGGGTTCCCCGTTAATTGTAAGCAGGGATGGGCAGTATTTCAAATACATGTATTTAAAATACGTATTTGAAATACAAAATACTATTTTGTATTTTGTATTTTAAAGCCTTTGAAAAAAATGAAATGTAATTTGTATTTAAATACATTTAAGATGAGTATTTTTGTATTTTTAAAATACTCAAAATACTTTGAGCCAGTCAACCAGTCAGGGTGCTGTTTTCAACTAGTTCAGACCAGACACCAGAGTTCAGGTAAGCAAATATATCTGTGCAGCGTGGGCAATTATAATGTTGGAGTGGGAAAAAAGCAAGGGTGATTGAATTATTGGGAGTGATGTGATTTGTGTTATTAAAACTGTCGCGAAAGGAAATTCAAATTCACACTTGCACATTGGCAGGCAGTTGCACTTGCACGTTGCACGACTGAGACAGAGTGTGTAAGGCTGACAAATAGGCCTACACTTTTGACTTAAAGGAAAACCACAATTTTTTAATATTTTACAATGTTCTTACCTCAACTTAACAAATTAATAAATAACTATCTATTTTCAATGCATGGAGGAAGAGCACTTAGTTTGCAGCATTTCGACCTCAGCGCGCAGTAATACTTCACAGGAGTGATGATGTTACTGCGCCAGTAACGGTTTTTCAACCCGGGGAGGCAGTCTTCTTGGGCTTAACTTAGCACCCTCTTCTATACGTTACATTAGTAATACGTTCGCTTATAATGTTGATTCATAGCCACAGCAAATTTAGCTGCCTGTGCTATCGTGTATTATGTTGTGCTATCTGTCGATTTTCTGTGCTTTTCACGGCTTCTATTAATGTAAAGCTGCTTTGATACAATTACCAAATTGTGAAAAGCGCTATATAAATAAAATTGAATTGAATTGCTCTTCCGCCATACAATATAGTTCTAATTTTTTATTCACTTAAAAATCACTTTTTATTTTGTGCCACCATACTTACTCGTGTAACTACTCATGTAACAGTCTTTGAATGGGGAAAACATGGAAGTGTTTGGTAGCTTCTAAATTCTTCCCTGTTTAAATCCTAAGGAATAAACGGGACAAGGCTAAATGCTAACACATTGTGCAAACATGCTAACACGCTGTGCAAAGATGAAGTGCACATATAGGCATGTATTCATTCATCTAAGTTGAGGTAAGAACATATTAATTATAAAATATAAAAAAACGGTGGTGTTTTACTTTAAAGGCCCTTTCACACGTGATGCGGCAAGTGGTGGAATCAGCACACAGTTGTTGATTTCTTTTTAGCTTTGTGCAGTTGAAGCCTCGTTTACCCTTTTGCATTTCGCATGGCTCTACTCTACAGCGTGAACAGAGGGCGACTCGTGAGTAATTGCTCTCAAAACCATCAAAAAGCAGCAATGAGAGACAGTAGTTTGCCGAATAATTTGTCAAACACTCGTCTCGTGAGAAGTAAATACATGGATTTCTTCACATATAAACTCTTTAGGTTGTGGGTCGACGACACATGAAAAAGTTATTATGATTTTTTTATAAAACATCACTTTACTTGAATGGGTGTTCATAAGGCTGACATGACACGTGTCATGAATATGAAGGAGATTTTATGGACGTTTATGACAACTGTCATTAAGTGTCATTTGTTCAGTTATGTCATTTTTATTGCAAAGAAGATATTGTTTGAGATGTCTTTGTTATGACAACTTGACATTAACCCATACATCATAACTTGTCATGACAACTTGACATTAACCAAGACAACATAACTGACTTTTTACCAGTGATACAAATTGAATTTGTCATTAAAAAGTGTTAATACTAATAGTTTTATAACAGCCTTGTGAATATTCTTCAGTTCATAATGTTTATTTGACCGAGTTTTAATAATATTTGACATAGTATTAACAGTTAATGACATTTAAATCACAGTTTAATGTAATGTTAACCCACAAAGCTAGGTAGTTTCTTAAGTTTGATAATTATTGTTTATGATAATTATTGTTTATGATTTATAACAAGTTGTGTTGTATTGGTTTATGTGTCAAGTTGTCATAACAAAGATATCTCAAACAATGTCATCTTTGCATTAAAAATTGCATAATTGAGAAAATGACACTTAATGGCAGTTGTCATAAATGTGCATAAAATCTTTTTCATGTTCATGACACGTGTCATGTTATGATTATGAAGGTGTCATGTCAGTCTTATGCACACCCCTTCAAGTAAAGTGTTACCAAGTTTTTTTCTAGTTTTTTATTTCCTACAGGGCAGGGGAAAGCAAGAGGTACATAAAATAAAATGAAAGTTTCTAAGCAGTTGCACACATCTGCTTTTTGGCATTCAGAAATAGACCCAGATAGATTTCAGCCTAATAGGGATATTTGCACTGAATCAAAAATTTCACATGTATTTTGTGTATTTTCAAAATACAAAATACTGTATTTGTATTTAAATACATTTTTCGTCACAGTATTTTGTATTTGTATTTAAATACATTTTTCGTCACAGTATTTTGTATTTGTATTTAAATACATTTTTCGACACAGTATTTTGTATTTGTATTTGAAATACATTTCCATGTATTTATGCCCATCTCTGATTGTAAGTGCCTTTGCATTCTTCAGAATACCTCATTTTGTGATTGACAGAAGAAAAAATAGACTTTATTTATATTGTTTTGTACCTGAATGCTAGTCATTCAGCCATCAAATCACAGAAAATACATAATTTCACAAATTTCAAATGAAAGGAAACCATGAAGTGTTTAAATTCGAAAGGACATTAGACATAATTTTAAGATAAGAATCTGTTTTATGTTATCAACACAATGCAGGCTGAATAATGTCTATGTCACACGGGTTTGGATCAACATAAGGGTGAATAAATTGCTTAATCTTGTTCTGTACACACACAGTAATTTACAAGACTGACAAACACATTCTACAACCGAATTAACTCCTGCAAAATGCAGGTAGTGACAGCTGCATTTACAGAAACTGCATAGTGTGTACATAACCGAACTGAGCAACTTGTTGATAACGTATTTAAACGCGCATCATAGACATAACAGGTCTCTCTTCTGAAAAATAAATGCCTAGAAGGGGAAAAGGTCTTCTGTATGCGTGGTGCAGAAAATGGCAGAGACAGGAGCGTTTGCTTACTAGTGTTGCCAGATCTTGCACTAAAAAAACAGCGAACAAGAAAAATCCAATAATAAACCAAAATAAATCCAAATGCTTTACCTTAAAGATCAAAATATTGTGCCCTGCACCTTCACACTTTATTAACACCAAAAACTTGATAGCTTTGTAAGGGTTAAGCGTCACAACGGTAAAAAGAGGAGGACCTGGCAACACTGCAAGATGCAGTGCATACAACACACAACGCCAAGATGGAGATTTATTGCAAAACATAATGCTGTAATATTATTTTGGTCAAAGCTGTGAATAACTAGATGGCAGAACATTGCTATAGTTACCTCTGTGTCAATCAATGTTTTTTTCGGAAGCGAGTCTTGAGGTGGGATGCTCATTTAGGGGATTCACTCTCACATTTAAATGCAGTTATCCGAGTCCTGCACGGGTCCATATTTGGAGACTCGCTCCCCCCGTACCCGCAAAGTTTACCACCTGATCCGACCCGTCACCCATGATAATATCAAAATTAAATCCAGTTTAATATTTGGCCTGTTACCCGACCCACACACCCATAAATCACACACACTAAAATCATTCCAATTAAAGTGCTTTATTTTTTATCTTGTACCTTTCTCAACATGACAACAGCGTCATGAATGGGCTAATGAAACAGGCTAAAGTGCGCTTTGTTTTTTGCGCCATTCAAGTAGCCTACTAGGGTTGTGCCGATAGACGATAGTATCGTGTATCGACGATCTTCATACATATCGCCAATGGCAGGCTTTCATGGCGATAGTCATGACGATTGTTGGCGAATGTTACTATTATTATTATTATTATCATCATAGTGTTATATTAACACCCACTGCATGCTTTTCCTCACATGAGGGTTTGTGGGCTTCACTTTACGCGCAGAGCTTGTAAAGAGAGAATTCCTTCTTGCACGTACCTGCACTTATGCGCTTGTCTTGGTCTCCTTCTACCACTAAATCCAGCGCGCCGCGTCATGAGCAGCTGCGCTTCTCTCTGTCTCACGTGCACGCGCTCTCGCGTCTGTCCAAAGTCTAAACATAAACTAAAGTAGTAATCCTTATGTATTTGTTCAGTTTAATGCGTTTCATGCGAGCTGAGGCAAACTTTACTTTTTGTTTAAAATATGACCCGCTGCATATTAGTGCCTCTCTCTCACTCGCGTACGTGCAGAAAGCTGCGCTCTGTCTGAAGTCAGATAGGTATTAATCCTGTTTATGATATGCATTTCAAGGAGTTGTAGCAACACGTCCCTCGTGTTTAATATATGATTGTCTTTGAAATATGATCGCGTTACGCTGGACCGATGCGTTTAAAAAGTGACTTGTTATAATGAGTAAAAAATTAACAAATAAAAAAATGAGTAAACTACTGCCCCGCCCCCCGATAATATCGTGTATCGCCGATCTCACAGGCTGACGATAGGACGATCTGAAAATTGGGCATATCGCCCAACACTATAGCCTACCATCGGCACCTAAATAGGACCTGAAAGGTGAACGTGATTTCACCAAGTAAGATGTGATCCTGGATCAACACCATTGTTGGTCCTGGATCAACATTTTCATCAACCAATCAGATTGCAGGATTAGGATTAGTGTGTATGTTAGATTTAGGTTTAGGATTGGGTTTGGGGCTTTTAAGAAATACTCCTCAAAATATTATTTAAAAATTTTTGATCCAGGATCACATCTTGGTGAAATCACAGGGACCGACAAGGGAACCTGATAACTATACACAATAGACCTATTAATGAAAAGAAAAACAAGAAAAAATACAACTTACCTACACAACCTCTGCTGTGCTCCTACAAGTCTCATCTCGAAATGCTTTCTAAGAGAATCCGTTTATATAATCTCCTTATCCGTTTATATGTGTATATATATATATATATATATATATATATATATATATATATATATATATATATATATATATATATATATATATATATATATATATATATACACATATATCCCATGGGTTTTTTCCTCCTAGGACTTTTTTTATTTCCCCGGCTAAAAAGCCCGGGGTTTTTTTTCCTCCTAGGAGTTTTTTTAACCCGGGGAGGCAGCCTTCTTGGGCTTAACTTAGCTTCCTCTTCTAGATGTTACATTAGTAATACGCTCGCTTGTTGAGTCATAGCCGCAGCAAATTTAACTGCTTATGCTATTGTGTATTATGTTATGCTATCTGTCGTTTTTCTGTGCTTTTCACTGCTTCTATTAATGTAAAGCTGCTTTGAAACAATTAACTATTGTGAAAAGCGCTATATAAATAAAATTGAATTGAAAAAATAATAGAAGACGTTCCCAGCTTCCGGCTAACAATGGCAAAACTTTATGCAACCCCTGCAACGTTCGCTCCAACTAGGCTACGAGAAGCATCAACAAAGGCTGCCCACTGTCAGAGTGGTGGTGACGTGATGGGTCAAATGTCATATGTTGCGCGTGTAATGGTAATTTATATGTACAAATATTATACATATTTTCATTTGCGCTACTACCTGCATCCCCGCCCGTGAATTTAAGGAATGTCACAATCGTTTTAGACACTTTTATTGACCCGTTGCAGGACTCTGGTGGTTGTCACCCCCGAAGTTTGCAGTGTGTAGACTGCTGCTGTTGTTGAGTCCACATACGGCACCCACAGAAAACAAAAGTGGCCGTCCGGAGGGCAAGCATTGCAAAACCTTGTGCATCAAAAAGAATAGTGCATGCTGCCTTTTCTTTTGGTGCAAAGGCTCACAACAACACAGCATTTCTGATAAGGCACGTCTATCTCATTATTAAGTCACAATGTCGCTGCGACCAGATATGCTCCCCACCCTTTGTACTTCTGTCACTTCGTCTGCATCCCAAGTGCAAGCTGACAGTCTCAGGACCCAAAAACACAGCAGTCCCGATCATAGTCTATTCAGGGCACCACAGAGATGCCCTAAAATATGGCTTAAGAGACAGTTCAGTACTCCACGTTGAAAACTGCAGATTAGACGTACTGTATACTTTTTGCATTCAGTGTGACTTTGCTCAGTTTGATTGGCAGTAAAACTTTTGCCTTTGCATAGTTTGCAAAGTAATCATAGGACAGACCCATCTGTCTGTGCCTTAAAGAAACTTTTATACTGTAGCTGCTTACTCGGTGAACTTGTAAACTTTGCTTCTGTGCTGTTTCAGTTCATCTCTCAGTGATTGTGACTGTAATGGTGTCGTGCGGTAGCTACAGGCCCCGCAGAGCAGAAAGAAAGATAGATGAGTGACTAAGCCAGCGCAGGTGTAATTGCATGCAGAGTGTTTGCATGTTTAATGTTTTCCTGAAGGGTGAACCATGCCACCTACAGGTTTCAGCCAGTGTCTTTGTGTGCAATGCATTTCTACATATACAATGTTTACAAAGCAGTAGATTAAGATTCATGGGTTTACGGGGATTCAACCCCAAGTCTGTGGCCTTCCTGGTGCAAGGCTTTACATGTCAAATTCACACCCAATTAAAGATACTTCACCTGTTGCGTCCAACTGTATTTGTTTATTTTTTGTCACAAAAATGACAGTCGGTTTACACTACTGTAAATTCCCAGTATAGCATATGTCTGGGCTGGATTATTTACTAGAATATTGGAGCAGAAAAGATATCTTATACTGTATGTGTGCAACCTTGTTTATTTATCTCTCATAGTCGCACTCCCCCCACTTCCCAGCTGAAGTGTTTGGTAACCCTCACCCTCAAGGTATGCAATGCTAACTAATGAAAGAGAGTTTTGATCCAGGAAAGAATGCTATTTATTTCATTTTTATGGGGGTGGTATAAAAAGCAGATGCATTAAAAGTTAGATTTCTGCAGAAACCCTAGAGTTATGTGGTCTGCCATGTTTGGTTTCGGGAGAGGCGTAGAGAACCCATTTGAAGTTGTGTATATACAGCGCGTTTATTCGCTTTGTCAAACGGTACCTTAGGCAGGACTTTTTTTTAGATGGCGAGTTGAAGAGGCTGGAGTTTCACTGAGAGCTTTACCCTGTAACACCGCCACGCTCTTCAATATTTAAAGCGAGAAACTATTTAGTCTGGATGTATTTTCGCTATTGTCCGAAGCTGGCGGAAATATTGCTTCAGACTTGTTTATATTTAATCGTCTGCGTGATGTGCACCTGAATATTTCATTGAAGTAAGCAGAGGAGATGCAGGGTCGGTACGCTCGGCCAGGCCACGTAACGATCCGGGAGATATTTGGATTTATCTGCCATGCCCTTACACAAACTTGTTAGATGTTAATGCATAATTAACAGTATGTTTATTATACCAGCCTTGGGAATGGCAGCTTTTACTTAGACATCATGAACAGTTCAAGTTGGAAAATTGGCTCCGGACCGACTCTCACTGATGTGTAGAGAAGCAAACTGAGCAAACAAGGTAATTTTCCACTATGAGTCAAGCATAGCCATGTAAACCAGGATTTAAAAAGCTGTTTAAAGAGATATTTAAATAGCATTTCTGCCATTACAGCAAACTATGTGTCACCCATGATTTTTTACACACTGGTTTAAAAATAATGTCTGTTGAATAATGTCTAACACTACACTCCAAAAAACATATTGGGTTAGTTCAACCCATGGCTGGGTAAATATTAGGCAGAAGCAACTGCTGGGTTACAAATAAACCAACAGTGTGCTGTGAGGTTGAAACAACCCAGCATTTGGGAAGAAACAACAAAGCATAGGTTCATTTATAACGTTCACTATAGTAACTTTCACATACCTTTATGTATGGATCCTACTGTATGAAAATGTTAGCCATAGGTAATTGACAATTTAAAGGATAAGTCCATTTTCTTAAAAAAAAATCAAAATAATTTACTCACCACCATGCAGTTTTAATGCAGTTTAAAATTGCAGTTTTAAAGGACTCTAAATGATCCCAAATGAGGCATAAGGGTCTTATCTAGCGAAACGATTGTCATTTTTGACAAGAAAAATAAAGAATATGCACTTTTAAACCACAATTTCTCGTATATCTTCGGTCATGTGATGCGCCAGCGCGACCTCACGCAATACGTCATCATGTCAAGAGGTCAGTGTTTACAAGTGTGGAGAAAGAGGACCGTTCCGACGTTGTTGTATGTGAATGATAATAATTAATGAATGTCTTTGTGTCAGTTTATTGTTTTAAATTGTCCACAAATGTGACCTTTCGACGTCATTACGCAATTGCGTGAGGTCGCGCTGGCGCATCACAGGACCGGAGATAGACGAGAAGTTGTGGTTTAAAAGTGCATATTTTTTATTTTTCTTATCAAAAATGACAATTGTTTCGCTAGATATAACCCTTATGCCTAGTGTGGCGTAGCCACAATGGTTCATATATAGACGTTTCAGCAGTAACAACATAAACAAGCGGCTTTCGTGGAAAACACGTAACTTCCGGTAAACTCCGCTAAGAATAAATAACACAAAATCCTTTTAAAGTAGTTTATTTATATAACACGCAAAATAAACAACACGTATATCACCTAAGAAACCAAAACATTTGTTATTTTCGACGTGGTATTTGTTTAAGAGTTCAGTTTCAACAACTAGTCAGACCATTAAATAAACAAAAACTGGATGTAAAGTTCGGACCAGACGCGTAATCGCATCACCGCACTTGCCTCAGATGAAACGGTCTATACGACGTCCACGTCGACCTGCCAACACACTTGCAGACTGCTGATAGGCAGTATCCACGTGTGTAACCACAGTAGCAGCATGACCGCCAAAGAAGAAGCAGCTTGGCAAGTTAACCCACAAACGAAAAAGAAGCAGCAGCTTGTTGTGTATGTTTTGAAAAGACCAGCGGTGATGGAAGTAAATAGACAATGATTTTTTTTGCAGTTTCAGCTAAATCACTCCTCAACTTGGCCTATCTTTGTTCTTACCGTCGCAAATGGAAATACCTATAACGGAAAGGGTTCACAGCGTTTACGATCCACGTAGAACTGACGCGCCGTCAAAATTTGGCAAGGTGCACATCAGAGCTACGCACATGCTACAGATTAACTACAGGGTAGACCTTACGCACGACGATAACATGGGCTTTAAATGCAGTCCCTCCAGAAAATTGCGATTATGCGATCACATGATTCAACACATAATCAGCCAATGTCTGCATATTTATGCGGGTGGCGCTTTTTTCAAAAACGCAGCACTTTTGCAGCATAAATTGCAGATTTCCGTGCGTAAAATATGCGTGGGCTTGCATAATTTCATAATCCCCGCATTTTCTTAGCAAAAATCACATATATCTTAGCAGAAAGTTGAAAAATTTAGCATTTACTTCAATTCAATTTTCAATTTTTGCAAGTTCCCGCATATTCCATCGCATTTTTTAAGAAAACGTGCGGCAAGATCAATTTTTGCCTGCAACAATAAAATAACTTCACGTTTTTCTGGAAAGACTATAAAGGGATAGATTATCCAAAAATGAAAATTCTCATTATTTACTCTCATGTTGTTACAAACCTGTATAAATTGCTTTGTTCTGATGAACGCAAAGGAAGATATTTTGAGGAATGTTTTTAACCAAACCATTCATAAGCCACATTCACTATCACAGTATGTTTTTTCCTACTATAAAAGTGATTGGTTTGGTTGCAAACATTTCTCAAAATATCTCCCTTCTTGTTTATTAAAACAAAGAAATTTATGACAGAGAAAAGCGCGACAATTATGACAGAATATTTATTTTTGGGTAAACCATCCCTTTAAAATGAACCCAGGAGAAGTTATGATTCCCATGGGTGTTGGTAATCTATCATTTATATAGTTTATATCTGTTTTTTTTTAGGACTGGGAAAGGTATGGCATCTAATATCTTAAAATGTCATGCTTATATCTATATTATACATTTTTGTAGTTTGAGATTTATATCTAAAATGTTGCTTGAGAAATAGCTCTTTCTGTAATTACTCTTTGTGAAAAGGCTTCAGTCCCAGAATTCCATCGATCAACAGGTATGGCAACCTTGATTAGTAAATGTCATCGTTATCTAGGTTCTACTTGTATTTTGTAACTTTTGGTAAGCAATTTTAATGCATCAATGTCTTCATGGCCTTCAGATGTGCCCACAGTCCTGTTGCTGGAGATGCACATGGATTATTCAGTGTTATTGTGCTGGGCTGAAAGATGCCTGAGTAACAGGGTTATCTTCATTTGTACATCTCCACCATACAGATCGCCAGCACATTCATCACAGAGAGGACATTTCAGAGGACTGTTAATTTTAATGGATATTATGAGAGCAAACGTTGGGATCCTCCCCTGGTCTGGATACAGTCTGTCAGAGAGATTTTCTGCTGTCATTATATTCACATCATTGATCACCTGAGCTCATGTTCAGCTGTTTGTTTGTGTATAGAGAGCGGGAGCATCTTTGATGATGTTCTACATAACAATAGATTCTACTTTATTTAAATTACTAGCACATTACAATAATAGTTATTATTAAAATATTACTTTTCTGTCATGTATGGATCTCTTCATCTCTCTCCTCTTCTCTCCTTCTTTTATCTCCTATTCTGTCCTGTCCTCTGCTCCTCTTTTTTCCTTTTTTCTTCTGTCCTCTCCTCCTCTTCTCCTCACCTTTTCTCTCCTCTTCTGTCATCTCATTTTTTCTCATCGCCTCGCCTGTCATATAATCCTTATCATTTTTGTTTTGTCTTTTTATATGTATGTGTATGTATGGATCTCTTCTCCTCTATCCTGTCATATCCTGCTCTCCTCTTCTCTCCTCCTTTTTTCTCCTCTCATGTCATCTCCTCCTATTTTCTCTCCTTCTGTCATCTCATCTTTCCTCTTCTCTTCCATTCATGTCCTCTTCTCTCTTCTCGTTTTTTTTTGCCATCCTATTTTCGTATGTTTTCTTCTCCTCTTATCTCGGTAGCTCTTATGTCCTCTCCTCTACTTTTCTCCTTTTCCTTTCCTGTTATCTTCCCCTCTTCTGTCTTGTCCAGTCCTCTCTGTAACTTTTATTATTATTTTTCTTTGTCATTTTTATTTTGTCTTTTTGTATGTATGGTATGGATGGATCTCTTCTCCTCTATCCTGTCATATCCTGCTCTCCTCTTCTCTCCTCCTTTTCTCTCCTCTCATGTCATCTCCTCCTATTTTCTCTCCTTCTGTCATCTCATCTTTCCTCTTCTCTTTTACCTCTTCTGTCTTATTCTTAACTTGTCTCCTCTTCTGCCCTGTCTGCTCCTCTTCGTTCCTTTCCTCTTCTGTCCCCTTCTCCTCTTCTCTTATTTTCTCTCCTACTCTCTCCTCCTCTCCTTTTTTCTCCTCTTCTGTCATTACCTCATATTTTCTCAAGTCATCTCCAGTCATAATCATCCGCTTCTTTCCTCTTCTCTTCCATCCTGTTGTCTTGTCTCCTATTCCTTTTTTCTACTCATTTCTCTTCTCCTCTTCTGTCATTACCTCATATTTTCTCATGTCCTCTCCTGTCATATCATCCGCTTCTTTCCTCTTCTCTTCCATCCTGTTGTCTTGTCTCCTATTCCTTTTTCTACTCATTTCTCTTCTCTCCTCACCCCTCCTATCCTCTTCTCTCCTGCTCTT
Organism: Misgurnus anguillicaudatus; assembly: GCF_027580225.2. NCBI lineage: Eukaryota > Metazoa > Chordata > Actinopteri > Cypriniformes > Cobitidae > Misgurnus > Misgurnus anguillicaudatus. The sequence goes on from NC_073355.2 coordinate 19,428,962, forward strand.
TTCTTTTCTCTTCTCTTCTGCCTTTTCTGTTATCTTCTCCTCTTCTCTCCTCTTATTTTCTCTCTTCCGCCTTTTCTTTCCCATTCTCTTCTCTTCCATTTTCTTCTCCTCTTATCTCAGTAGCTCTTCTGTCCTCTCTTCTTTTGTCCTATTCTTTTTCTCTTATCTTCTGTCCTGTCCAATTCTCTCTGTAACACTTATTATTATTTTTCTTTATCACATTTGTTTTGTCTTTTTTGTATGTGTGTGTATGACTCTCTTCTCCTCCTCATCTCTTCTATCCTATCATATCCTGCTCTCCTCTTCTCTCCTCCTTTTCTCTCATGATATCTCCTATTTTCTCTCCTTCTGTCATCTCATCTTTACTCCTCTCTTGTACTTCTTCTGTCCTATTCTTAATTCTCTCTTCTTCTGTCCTGGTTTCTCCTCTTCATTCCTTTTATTTTCTCTCTCCTGTTCCCTTCTTTTCTCTCCTCTTCTTTTCTCTCTGTTCTTTTCTAACATTTCTTCTGTCCTATTCTTAACTTGTCTCCTCTTATGCCCTGTCTGCTGCTCTTCGTTCCTTTCCTCTTCCGTCCCCTCCTCCTCTTATTTTTTCTCCTGCTCTCTCCTCCCCTCCTTTTCTCTTCTCATTCTATCATTATTCTACATATCCTTTCCTGTCATATCATCCTCTTCTTTCCTCCATCCTGTCTTCTTCTCTCCTATTCCTTTTTTCTACTCATTTCACTACTCTTCTCACCCCTCCTATCCTCTCCCACTCTCTTCTTTTCTCTTCTGTTCTGCCTCTCCTGTCATCTTCTCCTCTTCTCTCCTCTTATTTTCTCTCCTGCCCTCTCATTTTCTTTGCCATCCCTTTCTCTTCCGTTTTCTTTTCCTCTTATCTTGTAGCTCTTATGTCCTCTCCCCTTTTCTCCTCTTCCTTTTCTCTCCTCTACTGTCCTTTCCTTCTCTACTGTCCTGTCCAATCCTCTTAGTAGCACTATTATTTTTCTTTGTCATGTTTGTTTTGTCTTTTGTGTATGTGTATGAATCTCTTCTCCTCCTCTTCTCTTCGATCCTGTCATATTCTGCTCTCCTCTTCTCTCCTCCCTTTTTCTCCTCTCATGTCATCTCCTCATATTTTCTCTCCTTCTGTCATCACATCTTTCCTCTTCTACCTCTTCTGTCCTATTCTTAACTTCTCGCCTCTTGTGTCCTGTCTGCTCCTCTTCGTTCCTTTCCTCTTCCCCTTCTCTTATTTTCTCTCCTGCTCTTTCCTCCCCTCATTTTCTCTCCTTTCCTCACCCCTCCTATCCCCTCCTTTTCCCTTCTCTTCTGCTTCTTCTGTCATCATCTTCTCTTCTGTTTTCTTCTATTCTTATCTCCATAGCTCTTCTGTCCTCCCCTCTTTTCCTCTCTTCCTTTTCTCTCCACTCCTGTTCTCTTCTCCTCTTCTGTCCTGTTCAATTCTTTCTGTAACACTTATTATTTTTCTTTGTCATGTTTGTTTTGTCTTTTGTGTATGTGTATGAATCTCTTCTCCTCCTCTTCTCTTCGATCCTGTCATATTCTGCTCTCCTCTTCTCTCCTCCATTTTTCTCCTCTCATGTCATCTCTTCATATTTTCTCTCCTTCTGTCATCACAACTTTCCTCTTCTACCTCTTCTGTCCTATTCTTAACTTCTCGCCTCTTGTGTCCTGTCTGCTCCTCTTCGTTCCTTTCCTCTTCCTCTTCTCTTATTTTCTCTCCTGCTCTTTCCTCCCCTCATTTTCTCTCCTTTCCTCACCCCTCCTATCCCCTCCTTTTCCCTTCTCTTCTGCTTCTTCTGTCATCATCTTCTCTTCTGTTTTCTTCTATTCTTATCTCCATAGCTCTTCTGTCCTCCCCTCTTTTCTTCTCTTCCTTTTCTCTCCACTCCTGTTCTCTTCTCCTCTTCTGTCCTGTTCAATTCTTTCTGTAACACTTATTATTTTTCTTTGTCACATTTGTTTTGTCTTTTGTGTATGTATGTGTATGGATCTCTTCTCCTCCTCTTCCCTTCTATCCTGCTCTCCTCTTCTCTCCTCATTTTCTTTCCGTCTTATGCCATCTCCTATTTTCTCTCCTTCTGTCATCTCATCTTTCCTCTTTTCTTCTCTTCTACTTCTTCTGTCCTATTCTTAACTTCTCTTCTGTCCCGTTTGCTCCTCATTGTTCTTTTCCTCTTCTGTCTCCATTTCCTCTTCTCCTATTTTCACTCCTGACCCCCCCTTTTCTCTTCTTTTCTATCCTCTCCTCTTCTCTTTCACCTCTTCTGTCCTTTTCTTAACTTGTCTCCTCTTCTGTCCTGTCTGCTCCTCTTCATTCCTTTCCTCTTCTGTCCCCTTCTCCTCTTCTCTTATTTTCTATCTTGCTCTCTCCTCTTCTTCCCTCATATTCTCTCCTTTTCTGTCATCACCTTATATTTTCTCATGTCGTCTCCTGTCATATCATCCTCTTCTTCTCATTCTGTCGTCTTCTCTCCTGTTCCTTTCTACTAATTTTCTCTCCTCACCCCTCCTATCCCCTCTCCTCCTGCTCTCTTATTTTTTCTTCTCTTCTGTCCTGTCTGCTCCTCTTCATTCCTTTCCTCTTCTTTTCCATCCTTTTCTCTTCCGTAGCTCTTCTGCCCTCTCCTCCTTTCTCCTCTTCTTTTATCTCCTCCTTTTCTTTTCTCTTCTCTCGTCTCCTGTCGTCTTCTCCTCTTCTGTTTTGTCCAATCCTCTCTGTAACCTTTATTATTATTTTTCTTTGTCACATTTGTTTTGTCTTTTGTGTCTGTATGTGAATGAATGGATGAATCTCTTCTCCTCCTTCTCCTCTGTATCCTGCTCTCCTTTTCTCTCCTCATTTTCTCTCCTCTCATGTCATCTCCTCCTATTTTCTCTCTTTTTGTCATCTCATATTTCCTCTTTTCTTCTATCCTGTCCTATTCTTATCTTCACTCCTCTTTTTTCCTTTTCTCTCCTGTCCTCTTCTCTCCAATCCTCTTCTCTTCTGTTGTCTTCTCCTCTTCTCTCCTCTTATTTTCCTACATGCCCTCTTCTTTCCTTTCCCATCCTCTTCCTTTCGTCATCTTCTCCTCTTATCTCCATAGCTCTTCTGCCCTCTCCTCTTTTCTCCTCTTCTTTTATCTCCTTCTTTTCTCGTCTCTCCTCTTTTGTCCTGTTCTCATCTTCTGTCCTGTCCAATGCTCTCTGTAAAACGTATTATTATTTTTCTTTGTCACATTTGTTTTCTCTTTTGTGTATGTATTCTTCTCCTCTATCCTGTCATATTCTGCTCACCTCTTCTCTCCTCATTTTCTCTCCTCTTCTGTCATCTCATCTTTCCTCTTCTCTTCTATCCTGTCCTCGTCTTCTCCTCTGCTCTTTTTCTCTTCTCCTCTCCTCCCCTGCTCGTTTCTGCTCTATTCTTATCTTCACTCCTCTTTTTTCCCTTTCTCCCCTTCCCTTCGCTCCAATCCCCTTCTCTTCGGTCCTCTTCTTCGCTTTGGTCCTCTTCTCCCTTTTTCTCCTCTCCTGTCCTCTCCTCCTCTTCTCTCTTTTATCCCGTCCCATCCTCTCTGTAACACTTATTATTATATTTGTTTTGTCTTTTGTGTATATGGATTTATTCTCCTCCTCTTCTCTTAACACTGAGCATTTCTAGCCGGCTTCGTGTACTTCAGAATGCACACTCAAACGGAGGGAACAAAAAGTGTGAATTGTGAGAGGTCAGGTTGAAGGGACAGGGTGGAAATTCTGTCTTTTAGTTAGGACAAAGGGTCTATAGAGGACACACAGCGAGGTCTAGGCTTTTGGTTCAGCAGCTCTCCAAAGGTCCTGCGCTTCCTCTGTACTTTAAGTGTGTTTTTGAGACTCTTGTCTACCCACACAAAGCACAGCAGCACCTCTTGCCCACAGACCACCTCAGGCAACCGATCCTCAAACAAGAACATTGCCATGACCTGATTTCCTTTACTTGGCGCTTTTATTTGTTTGATCCCGGGGCTTTCACTCTCTTCCGTCTGCCCCTCAAGATACTTTTACTGCTCGATAGTCTCACATAAACAGACATTTAGACCGCCTTTTTGCTACACATCTATGGCACATTTCTGGCAGGATAGTTTCCCTGCATGTTTTACTTAAAGATAGACTTTCATCTCTTCTGTTGCGGCATCATTGTGAGGTAAACACTTTGAAGGCTGTGTATTCCCTGATTCCGACATAATTCCAGGTCACACCGCCTCAGGGTAGCAGAGCTTCTGTCTCTCTGCCCACTCCCGAGGCATCAACGCAGTAAGCTTTTCTGTCCTCAGATGAGGGTGGGAGAAACTTTTCAGAGGCCTGGGAGCATCATAAATCAAACTGGAATGACAGTCAGATCTACACAGCTGGGCTCCAAGGAACTAGGAGCACAATATGAGTTGCTGACATTTTAATTACTTTGTCATACATCCCAGACCGGTAAGCCTATTTTGAGAGTGTAATTTATGGCAGTAAATGAAAACAAATATTCTCTAAACCGGCTTTTTGAAAGCTGGTTCTCGCCATGTTGATTAATGTATTATCTCTAGCGGTCCGTCCAGTGCCTGGGAGAATTAGGTCCCGGACCCCACCGACGTGCACACGTTTCTTAGCATTACAGAGGCTTTATAGTGTGAATGGCTTTTCTGGTTGCAAAGAACTGAATACAGATATGTCCAACGCAGGTAAACAAAATGAAGAAAACAGAATAATCATTCGTCTTCAGTTATGTCCTTTTTTTACAAAGGCTATTCTTTTCAAAAGAGAGATAATAAAAATGTTATGTCAGTAAATTGATCTTCAGATTTGATTGTTTCATATTGAAAATGGCAGGACGGTCATATTGTTGCTTTTGCCTGGAGAGGCGTGCATCTTTTTCCACAAATCAAAGTTGCCCTCCTCCTTGAATATTTAGATTACTTTCCAGCACTTTTTCTAAGTGGATTAACATTTCACGTGGCCCCCAACCTGCATTTTTAATAAGTTCATATAAAAGATCCTTAGGGATCAGAAGCAAGCCTTCCCAATTGCTTTCCCTCCATGCTTTGTTTACTAAACAGCGAACAGGGCCCATTCATTTTGACAATTGTAATGGAATACAAACTATCCCGACTAAACATAAAATCACTTTATATACACAGGTTGCATCGATTGCGCTCGCAGCATAAACCAGGTAAACACTCTCCTCTGCTTGCAGCGTTATACGGCATCTCGCATCTGGCTATTACACCTTTAAATCATCACGAAGGTGAGCTGTTTATATACACATGAATTGAAAAGCTCTGACGCTTGCCAAGCTATTTCACCCTTTGCATATTTAAAAATTAAAAGTCCATCAAGTCGAGCCGCTTTGACCTTTTCGAGCCGTCGCTAGCATCTGTGAAGGGTGCCTTTATTTCCCAGTAGCAAACCAACCCGGATCTGCGGCCAGGTGTCAGGGTGCAGACTGCGATGTGATGTATTCTCATCAGTAGATGCCGGTCCATCGCAAAGCCCCCAGCCATTTGCAAACTTTTGATGGATGTCTTAATTTTAATCTCCACTTAATCACAAAACTGCAAAAGAGGCAATAAGCAGAATCGAAGCTTGCTATAATTGCACGTCAATATCGTTTGCAGTTGCTGCTTTTGCAAAATCTTCTCTTTTTATTTATTTGTCTATCTGAAAACGTCTCGATGACTTGACAATCTTTCGTAGAGAAATAAGTAATTACTGCACCATTTGTAAGCCCAGTGTGTAGGAAGACGCTACAGGTCCCACAAACCTGAAAAACTAATCATAAGTTTCAAAGCATCCCCAAGTCGTGCTCAGCCTTTTAAGGGCTTTTCGCATTGGTCACGCCTGAACAGAAAATCTCTTAGACAACAGTGATGTGTAATTGAGGATGTCATCAATTAATCAAAAATCAAGGGAGGGAATGAGTCTGTAGATGAGAAGGAGTTAGGGCCCGAGAGACGCAATCCTGGCTTTCTTTCATCTGTGGAAATAAAGGGAAAACAATTTCATTCAACCTACGTCGGATGTAATCAAAGTGCCTCTGTGTTCTTCATGGCACGCCGGTGGTTTAAGATGGTAGATTCACCTTAAAGAAACGTTGGGAGACTGGCACCCGACTAAATTGATAATGATACACATCTGTCGCAGTGTCTTCACAGCAAACCTGCGACTGATGGATGAAGTGTGGCATGTTCTGATGAATCATTAGAGCAGCAGCTTTGTCATCAGTCAATAAGTGTCTGAATCAGATAGATATAAACCCTGCTTTACTGTTGTCAGATTAAACTTTTGTGCAAGTATACAACTGTTTGCAATTTGTCATCCTGTCTTTGCAAACCCAGCTAAAGTCATTTTGGTAACACTTTACTTAAAAGGGTGTTTATAAGACTATCATGACAAGATGACAGTGTCAAGAACATGAAGGAGATTTTATGCACATTTATGACAACTGTCATTAAGTGTCATTTGTTCAATTATGTCATTTTTAATGCAAATATGACATTGTTTGAGATGTCTTTGTTATGACAACTTGACTTTAACCAATACATCATAACTTGTCATGACAACTTGACATTACCAAGACAACATAACTAACCACGTTTTACTAGTGATATAAAAATTATTTATCATTAAATGTTAATACTGTGTAAAATAATTTATAAATATTCTTCAGTTTATAATGTTATTTTTTTAAGTTTCCTCCAGGTGTTAGAGAAATAAAATCAATCATCCAATAATAATAATAATTAAAATTGATAAAATTATATTTTTATATTTAAATGAAATGGGTCATATCGCTGCAAAAAAGGTTAATTGCATTACTTTAATTAATTCAATATTTTGTTGTTTTTTTCTTTTATGTCAGAAAATTTCAGAACCCTCTGTGTGAGGAAGAACAAGTTCAAGTTGTCAGTTTTTTTATGTATTGTGCACATACAAAAAGTTAAGTATACACTTTAAAAACAAACGGCGCTACATAGCACCAAAAGTGGTTCTTTGCTCGTAACGTTTTTAGTGCCATATAACAAGCACCTGTGTAGAACCATATGGGGGCCATATAGCACCACTATAGATGAAAATCCGTCATGTGACCTTTTACATCATGCGCCATCTTGAGTACCTACCGAGTACCAGTAGGCTACTGACAAGCATTGGCTAGCTTGCTACAATTTACGGACAATCAATTTTCTTATCTTTTACTGTCTATGATTCTTACGGATACAGGAAATGGCTATGAAAGACAACGTTTCACACCTCGACTGTCATAAAAAGAAATGCTACTTAAAAAAATCATCTTGGTTAAGGTGTGATGCTTACTCGATCCCTGATGCGTTCTTCCAGCCGCTGTCCGCTGCTACCGAACTACCACTATTTTTACAACACTAAGGCGGCACGACACAACATGAAACTGCTCGAAGTATCACCTGGATCTGTACACATGAACGCGTGCATTGAGAACATTGTTTGTGTACACAGAGTTTACTAAAAAGAAAGGTTTTATACAACTGACTGTGGCTGTTTTGGTGTCCGCTCGCCATCTTAATCAGACATAAAGAATCGATTTCCGAATGCGAATGAATGAATCTCATATGAGGCTCCTTTTTCAACTAGAAGGTCAATATTGTTTTTCATTTGCGACAAAACAATTAATTTTTATGCATTTATATGGAACTATGCTTTAGGAGCTATCCATCTTTACGCTCCTCCCTTCTTACGTCGCATTCGGAGATCGATACATCTTGACTGGGAAGATGGCGGCGAACGGACGCCAAAACAACCAAAGTCAGTTGTTCAAAACCTTCTTTTTTGTAAACTCTGTGTACACAAACAATGTTCTTAATGCTCGAGTTCACGTGTAGAGATACTTCGAGCAAAGTATGATGTTGTTTTGAGCCTTCTTAGTGTTGTAAAAATAGCGATTTTGATGCTCACAACATATTTTGCGACCACTTCAGGTACTCAAAATGGCAGAAGACAAGTGAGTGACCTCAGCTGATATTCATCTATAGCACCACATATAGTTCTAAATATCACTATGTGGTTCTACACAGGTGCTTCACCAGTGCTATATGGCACTAAAAACAGTTCTTCTATGATTACGAGCAAAGAACCACTTTAGGTGCTATTTAGCACTGTTTGTTTTTAGAGTGTAATCTTTTGACATGTCTGTTGCATTGTGTAGAGGTATTTAAAATTATTTAACATAGTATTAACACATAATGACATTTTAAGTTTAATTTGTACCACTGTACTATAGTTGAGGTCAAGAAAAATATTCACAATGCTGTTATAAAACTGGTTGACAGAGAATTAACAATTCATGACATTTAAATGACAGTTTAATGTAATGTTAACCCATAAAGCTTGGTAGTTTCTTAAGTTTGATAATTATTCTGCTATGTCATGTTTATGACATTTATGACAAGCTATGATGTACTGGTTAATGTCAAGTGGTCATAACAAAGACATCTCAAACAATGTCATCTTTGCATTTATTGAACAAATGACACTTAATTACTGTTATCATAAAATCTCCTTCATGTTCATGACAAGTGTCATGTCATGATTATGAAGGTGTCGTGACAGTCTTATGAACACCCCTTCAAGTAAAGTGTTGCCATCATTTTATTGTGATTTACTGATTTCTACATAAAATCATCAAGATAATTTTGTGAAAATATAACATTGATAACATTAATATTGACTGAGTAAGGTCATGTCAAAGATTGAGATAAAGTGAAATCAAAGACTAACATCTGTTAGATTAGGATACTTTAACCTGGATTTTACAGACTGTCAGGATCCTGCCAGATTCCTGTTTTATATTTAGATCTAGTTCAGCATGGCAGGGTTCTGACAGTACAATGTTTTCTGTGGGAGATGCGTGGCTTTTGTATTGGTTTATTCTGACCACGCATTTTCCGGGTCTCCTCACTTTTTCCCCGATCCCTTACTTGTAATGATTTCCAGGTGTATGTAATTTATTTTGTCTCTATTTAAAAGTCCTTGTGTTTGATGTTCTTCACTCGTGTGTTTGTCCTACTACCTTTAAGTTGTGTAAGTTATCTATGCCAAGTCTAGTTTTGTGTTTGTTAAATGTCAACTTTAGTGTCAAGTTTAGTCTAGTCCAGTTAGTATTTTGTATTAAAGCCTTGTTTCATGTTGTTTGCCCCATTGTGTGGTTTTTTTTTTTTTGTATTTAATAAATGAGTATTTTTGTATCTATCGTGTCCGCGTTTGGGTTCTCGTCTTGACAAGTCCTAACACAGACAAGGTCAGATATTTAATATTTGGATTAATATTTATCTATTAAACTCCTTTTTTTGCCAATTATGATTTTTTGATAATATAAAACACACAGGGTGTTGTCTATTTTATGTAAAAAAAATCTGTTTAAGTAATGATTTGATATAATTGGTCAGTCTAAACAATTATGGCGTTATATAAAAAGCAAATAAACACCAGTTACAAAGACACAATAAATGCTCTGCTAGAATGCATTTGAAATCATTAGGATAAACAAATGGTCTTGTAGCTTAATTGGTCGAGCTTTGCGTTAGCTATACAAAGGTCATTGGTTCGAACCCCAGGGAACACGCATACTAATAAAATGTAAACTGTGTAATGCACTGTAAGTCGCTTTAGATAAAAGCGTCTGCCAAATTCATAAATGTAAATTAAGAGGTGCCTGTGTTAGACATACATACTGTACTGTTGATATAATGACTGGTTTAATTTTTATGTATTTTAATATATTGTAGTCATTCTTGTATCCCTCAGTGGCATTTTTGTCCCTAACCCTTGTTGATTTTATTCCCAGCATTACCCATTCGTGGGTTTCAGCATTCAGTTCCCGCACTTAGACACAAGCCTGTGGGTGTTTTCACATCAACAGCTGTATTTCTGTCCGTAATGACCCTTATCGCTCATTGATTATCTCAGTTTGTGTCAGAATGAGGGATCGCGTACATTGAAAACGCTCAGGGTCCCATGAAATTTCTCCACGCTAGACATCTCCCAGTCCCGAAGCGCAATGACTTTACTGCAAAGATAGTTTTATGGAACCCAATGAACATCAGTTGGGTGCTAATTAAAACGCTGTCACTCTATTCCGATTGCGAAATTTGTTAGGCTACCAGACTAATTGTCGATAATGGTTTAACAATGCCCTATTTCATTTCCTTTGTTGTCTTCCGCAGAGCTATAACATTGGAGAACCAGCTCGTGGTGCTGGCCACTGGCGCCGCAGACGGCGGGAGATACTACGTCCAAGCTGTTAATGAGAAGAACGGAGAAAATAAGACAAGTCCATCTATTTACCTGAATGTGGCGGGTAAGTAGAGCAGCTGGAATCTCTTTATATCATTTCTATTACCCTAATGTCTCACGGTCAGCCACCGATACAGCCCAGACAGTACTATCGACTTGGTAGGTGAATTACGAGTCTCACTTCGACGCTTTCCCTATTTTGTTTTTGTGCCACATGACACATTTTAATGTATGCGATTCACACATGACCATCGACAGGAGAAGCCTGGTGCTTCACATTTAGAAGCAGATGGGCCAGATTTAAAAAAATGTAAATATGATGCTTTCAAAACCGTTCACCCCTATTTTTACCTTATATATTTTTTTTTTTACTTTTACCTATATACTTTTTATATTTATATATTTTATTCATTATATATATATTCATAAGTCATATATTAAAAAACATGCATTTTTAAAAATGATGCACACTTCTTGCACACACAATATTTTGCGTATTAATTACTGAAAACTCTTTTTTTATATTTTGAAAACAATTGCATTTTAACATTGAAAGAGATGAATGTTAATTGTTCAACTATGAACAATACATTGCACAAAAAAGTGCAAATAAGCTTGTAAGAAAAAAATCCAGAGATAAAAGTAATATGGATAAGCTGTTTGTTCTAGTGAGATTAGGTCTGGAAGCTAGACATTATTTTGTTGCCTGTGCCATCACTGCTCCATCAATGCCAATGCATGCATCCCATTCATTCACATATATGGCCGTTAAAGGGTTGCAAACCCAGGACCAAAGGAACATAAACTATCTTTTTTTTTAGATCCAAATGAAACCATGATTTAAAGCTTGAGAAAATGAACAAGACAGAGGCTGGAGAGCATTAATAAAGACCAGCACTGTGCTTCTGTACCAACTGTGGAGTTAATAATTGAATTGAATTATGAGTTTTAATATCCAGATGAATGGAGCGCATTTATTCCTTCCCGAAAAAGCCTTTTGCATAGGGGGAAACCTGTTGATTTCTTCTACATTTGTTCCGGTTTGCAGATTATCACATCAGCTGATTAGCACACAATCTGTGAATACAATACAGATAGAATTGCATTATCATAATGAATGCGTGTATGAGCGTGTATGTGTTTGTTTGTTCCTGAACCAGGGATTTGTTAGGTCGCAAAGCTTCTTTTTGGTGCTGTTGAAACTAAGAAGTTAATTAATTTTCCTATTGAAGCGTTAACTCCACTGATATTTGAGAAACAATGACGGCGGGCAAAGATGAAAGGCTCAATCACGTGACTGCGCTGTGGCATTTCCATCGCAAGTCTCGTTTAACACTCCGCTGTTTCAGCAAGTACACAAGGAATGGGACAAGGAAATAAAGAGTATTCTGGTGGGAGCGGTTCTCCTGATATCCTTTTCAGTTTGCAAACAGAAAACTGTAGAATTCCAATGTCAAAACCACCCTTGTCGCTTTCTTTATTTAAAAAATTACCCAGAATTCACCCCAGAGCTGTAACTCAGGTTAAGAGTATTCATGTGGAAAGGAAGAACAACCTCTCTCTGGAGATCCCTGACTTTGGTCTAGCTGTAATTAGCGGTGTTTGCTAAAGCAAGCATGACTATAAGTATTGCTCATACGGCGGGTTAGGGATTTAAACAAAGTGACACAAACCCATTCATTTCAATAGAGAGCTGCCAATCTTCGGTGACACAAGCGACAGCTACCATTGGTGGCCGATGGAGGTGTGTCTAGCAGTGCGACAAAATTGAAAAACATTTAAGTTTATAAAAATAAAGAGCGACGTTTAGGAGCGACAACCAATATGAGAGGCTCGGGCTCACATGATCCTTTTTGTCTCAGCACACGCACTGTAAAAAATTCAGCATTTTGTCAAATCAACATATATTTGAAGAGTTTGGTTCCAAAACGCAATAAACGCCATTTTTGAAAAAAATTAGTTACTGCCAGAATCAGTATTATATCAGGTCAGTATTATAAAGTAAATTCTTAATTTTATGCAAAATCCAATTTCCGCAGTGTTATTCTGTCATCTTTTCTCCCTTTTTTCCCAAAATGCAATAAACGCCACTCCCCCTTTTCTACAGAATGCCATAAATCCACTCCTCCACAGATTACAGCGCACCTCACGCAATGTAAACAAAGAATGGCGGCGTGTTGAGTACACGGAATCCTAGTTTTCCTCATCTACTATGTACTTCGTGATCACCAAACAAAACAAAAACAAAATAATACTTTGATAGCATTGATAAACCTGTGATAGTTTTCTGTGACGGGAAAGAAACGTAAGCCATCAACATCTAATAATTTACGCAGAGGAACTCGGGAGACCGGTGCTTGTTTGGCCGGGCCGACAGCATCAAGTTACTGTCATGATAACACATTGACCCCAGGGGATCTTATGAAAAACTTTCCATAATTTTACTCAAAGTCAACGAAAATCGAGCAGGACCAAAACATTTTACAGCTGATCGCTTTGAAAAACGTTAAGCGACGACGTCAAGTTTAACCGATGACTTCTTAATATCACAAAGTAAGTGTTTTGATTAATGACATTAATGTTTATATTTTTAATTAGTGTGTACAACTAGTCAACTAAATGAATATAACATGGCAAAGATGAATGCACATTTATATAGGCGATTGATTCAATAGATTTATAACATTTTTAATAAAAACTTGTCATGGATTTATTGCATTTTGTGGAAAAAATAATCCGTTTTTATAATAAATCTTTGAAAATCAAGTTATGGATTTGAATTTTTTATGTTTTTATAACCTAAAGATGCTGTGTGAAAGTTTGTAACAGAAAATAGTGGTTTTCATCTTGTCACTTTCTTGGTATAGAAAACACGTTTTTACCGAAATTTGTCAAAATGGATTTATTGCGTTTTGGAACCAAACTCTTCATTTTAACTTAATTAAGCTAAACAATGTCAACTTGTTTTTATCAGTAATATCTGTAACGTGTTGTCCAGACATGAAACAATGGCAGGATTTAAGCGCAGGTGAAACCTTTAATAAATCCAAAAACATGAACAGATATCCAAGACATGAGGTAATCCATAAACAAGAACATTAGCATGAACATGATACAACACATAACACTACAAACAATAACCAAAACGGAACCAAATATGACACATAATACAAGGGAGCCAATCAGAGCAAGATACATGAAACAAGAGACAAACGTGACAGTTCAAACCTCAAACAATTCCAAAATAAAAGACTTGAATATAAAACATAGAAATACAAAATAAAATACATAAACATGAGACAAGACAGAACCCTTCCAATGTCAACTTACTGCAGGTAAAAACTTAAAATAGTAGGTTGAATTGACTTGCAAAACCAAGTTGTTTTAACTTTGCTGCATTTTTTACCAACACAGTCTCACCCCATGGCGTCAATATTTGACGACACTTGATCATGCGTCAATATGTTGACGCGGAGGGTATACCTTTCGCGTCATTTTTTGACGAACTGGGGACTTCAATACTATTAGGTACGCGAAATTAAACAGTTGTCACCTGGCGTTGGGGTTAGAGTTAGGTTTGGGTAGGGATGTCATTATGTAAATCTAACCCTAAACCGACGCAAAAATGGTAAGAAAACAGGAAAGAGAATGCAACGGACTTAATAGTATTGAAGTCCCCAGTTCGTCAAAAAATGACGCGAAAGGTATACCCTCCGCGTCAACATATTGACGCATGGTCAAGTGTCGTCAAATATTGACGCCATGGGGTGAGACTGGGTTGTTTTTACAGTGTGCAGAGACAGAAAGATGGAGAAGAGATTGATCCTTCCAATGGTTTATTTAAGGGACAAAATTAATTCATTTTCAAATGGGTCTTTAGTATTTTAACAACACCCCGTTATACTCGCTGTGCGAACTTCGAACCCGAGGGTTTTTTTGGACTTGTAAACATTTTGGGACAAAGTAGTTTTTTCCTGTTTTAGCTCAATTGGCAGAGCATTGCATTAGCAATGCAAACATAGTGGGTTTGATCCCAGGAACACATACAGGTGCTGGTCATATAATTAGAATATCATCAAAAAGAAGATTTATTCACTAATTCCATTCAAAAAAGTGAAACGTGTAAATTATATTCATTCAGCACACACAGACTTGTATATTTCAAATGTTTTTTTCTTTTAATTTTGATAATTATAACTGACAACTAAGGAAAATCTCAAATCCAGTACCTTAGAAAATTTGAATATTGTGAAAAGGTTCAATTTTGAAGACATTTGGTGCCACACTCTAATCAGCTAATTAACTCAAAACTCAAACCAAAAAGGCCTTTAAATGGTCTCTCAGTCTAGTTCTGTAGGTTACACAATCATGGAGAAGACTGCTGACTTGACAGTTGTCCAAAAGACGACCATTGACACCTTACGCAAGTTGGGCAAGACACAAACGGTTATTGCAAAAGAGGCTGGCTGTTCACAAAGCTCTGTGTCCAAGCACATTAATTGAGAAGCGAAGGGAAGGAAAAGATGTGGTAGAAAAAAGTGTGCAAACAATAGGGAAAACCGCACCCTGGAGAGGATTGTGAAACAAAAACCCATTCAAAAATTTGGGGGAGATTCACAAAGAGTGGACTGCGTCTGGAGTCAGTGCTTTAAGAACCAATACGCACAGATGTTTCAGCTGTCGCATTCCTTGTGTCAAGCCACTCTTGAACAACCAGACAGCATCAGAAGCGTCTCGCTTCTGGACTGCTGCTGAGTGGTCCAAAGTTATGATCTCTGATGAAAGTAAATTTAGCATTTCCTTTGAAAATCAAGGTCCCAGAGTCTTGAGGAAGAGAGGAGAGGCACACAATCCACGTTGCTTGAGGTCCAGTGTAAAGTTTCCACAGTCAGTGATGGTTTGGGGTGCCATGTCATCTGCTGGTGTTGGTCCACTATGTTTTCTGAGGTCCAAGGTTAATGCAGATGCAGATTTCATTTTCTAACAAGCTACCAGTAACTGGTTTAAGCACCATGGTATCCCTGTTCATAATTGGCCAGCAAACTCACCTGACCTTAACCCCGTTGAAAATCTATGGGGTTTTGTAAAGAGGAAGATGCGATATGCCAGACCCAACAATGCAGAAGAGCTGAAGGCCACTATCAGAGCAACCTGGGCTCTCATAACACCTGAGCTACAGACCAATCGACTCCATGCTACGCCGCATTGCTGCAGTAATTCAGGCAAAATGAGCCCCAACTAAGTATTGAGTGCTGTACATGCTCATACTTTTCATGTTTATACTTTTCAGTTGACCAAGATTTCTAAAATCCTTTCTTTGTATTGGTCTTAAGTAATATTGTAATTTTCTGAGATGCTGAATTTGGGATTTGTCAGTTATAATCATCAAAGTTAAAAGAAATAGACATTTGTAATATATCAGTCTCTGTGTAATGAATAAATAAACCGTAATATACAACTTTTTAAATGGAATTACTTTAGATAATCTAAAATGTTGATAAGATTGTATTCATATTATATTTAAAAAACATTGCAAAGCACAGACAAAGTAATGACAACTGCAAACAAAAATCGATCTCACTTTCATTGCTTGAAAGTGATCATCCAGTCATAAAAGAAATATTGAGTGAAATGCCTGTCAGATGTGACATGAACTCTATTTGGAGACGTCTGTCATGGGCTCAGTGCTCTCGCACCTTTATTATCCCTCGCATGTGAATTCAGAAAGGTCACCTGAAAGCATACGACCGTAGTTGATTAATTGATAATACTTAAGAGTCTGTTCAGTTACAGTTCAGTATCAAGAGTGTGCAACACAATTTCAGTCTACAGGATCGCTATGAGGTTTCTATGAGGTCTCCAGTGTCAGATGTGGCACGTGTGGAGATTTTATCCTTTTAATAGAGGCTGAATCTATTAGACCATATTGTCGTCTAGTAAGCAAGCAGACGTGGTTTGTCTGATACAGACAATTTATCTGAATGTGGCCTGTCTGTCTTCGTTTTTTTTTTTTTATGGCAAAAGCAGCATTTTAACTCTCACAGCAGCGTGATTTATTTGAAAGGAAATAGGCTTCGACTAACCAGCTCAGTCATTATTTGCCGTTACTAATGATCTCATTTGGAGGCAACTGTGTGCTTGGTTCTGTTTCATTTCTCTCGGCTGAAATAATAATCCACCATTTTAAAACCGAGCTGGCACCTCTGCGGAGATGTTTAGGTTGTCTGATGTTTCAGTGCGGTTAAATAACATCAAGATTCACATCAAGCTTTCTGTCCATAGGTGGTTTTCTTGGCTCACTTTCATAGTACACCCGTTCATACTTTGTTGCCGTCATAAACATTGACTACACAGTGGGCACTAGACAAACAACTTTAGGCTGCCTTTCAAGAGACATCATTTTGGCCAGATTCTAGAGCGGCATCACGTGTATCATATAATGCAATCCCACAATGCATTGCAGCAAGCTTAGATTAAAAATCATATACTGACATGATCTATGTTATACATAGTTAGATTTAATTATACTTTGTGTGCTATGCAAATTTATACAGAATGAGTATTGTAGCTTATCTTAAATATCAGTCAATACTGCCAATATGAGTCTTTATACAGCGGCTACCTTAGAATAAACCGCCTATGTAGACAATAAGGCAGCTCAGTAGATTTTAGAACAGAGCTATAGTCTGAAGATTAAAAACAACATCATAGTTTGGAAGTTTGTGGTTTATTTTGTGTGAAATGTGCTCGGTTCCCTTGGTTTTCATTTTGAGAGTAAAGATGCTTTGCTTTCTGACTACGACTGAGCTCTGGCCCACATGTGAGCAGATATTGAATTTATAGTGGACATTGAGGATCTGGATGTAATGTTCTGTCCGGGTACTCGTGGGTACCCTGAAAATGCCTTTCAAGGAAATCAGTTTTTCCGAGCCGGCTGCCTTTCATCATTTTGGATTTTTGAAAATGAAAGCGAACCAAGGCTTTGGCAAGTAAAAGCATTTACTGTTCAGTTCCTAACACGCTCGTTTGTGCACAGACAGAATCAAAGCTTTACCTTTCCCTGGCATCAACAAATCTGTCTCAATTAATGTCGTTTCTGTGGGGGTCCAATTAGAGATTACCTGTTTAAGATCTTTAAATTGCATGGTTGAGGCCATTACACGGGTGTACCTTTCCATATTTTTAAATATTCTGATGTTTAATGATTGCATATGTTCTTAAAAACTATATTGTTTACTGTTTCTTCAATATGCTCACTACTAGCAGTGTGCAAACTATATTACACAAATATTGTATTTCTATATCAGATCACTTTTTCTTATTGCCTTGCTTTCTTCCTTCCTTCTCTCCCTCCTTCCTTCCTTCTTTTATTCTCTACTTCATTCCTCCCTTCCTTCATATCTTCCTTTTTTTGTTCTTTCTTTTTTCTTCCTTCTTTCTCTCCTTCCATTCTTTCTATCATCCTTTCTTCCACCAATCCATCTTTTCTTTCTTTCTTTCTTTCTTTCTTTCTTTCTTTCTTTCTTTTTTCATCCATCCAACCCTCTCTCTCCCTCCCTCTTTACTTCCTTTCTTCCTTCTTTCTGTACTTATTTTCTTTTTTCTTCCCTTCTTTCCTCCTTCCTTCCTACATTTCTTCCTTCCCACCTTTCTTTCTTTCTTTCTTTCTTATTTCATTCCTTTCTTTCTTTTCTTCTTCCTTTTTTCTTCCTTCTCTTCTTCCTTCCTTCCTTTCTTCTCTACTTCCTTCCTTTCTTCTCTACTTCCTTCCTTTCTTCCGTCCTTCCTTTTTTGTTTTTTCTTTCTTCCTTTCTTCCTCCTTCATTCCTGTCTTTCCTCCTTCCTTGCTACCTTCCTTCCCACCTTTCTTTCGTTCTTTCTTTTTTTCCTTATTTCTTACTTCATTCCTTTCTTTCTTTCTTTCCTCCTTCCTTTTGTTCTTTCTTTCTTCCTCCTTTATTCCTGTCTTTCCTCCTTCCTTCCTACCTTCCTTTCTTCTCTACTTCCTTCCCCTTCCTTTCTTCCTTCCTTCCTTTTGTTCTTTCTTCCTTCCTTCCTTCCTTCCTTTCTTCTCTACTTCCTTCCTTTCTTCCGTCCTTCCTTTTTTGTTTTTTCTTTGTTTCTTTCTTCCTCCTTCATTCCTGTCTTTCTTCCTTCCTTCCCACCTTTCTTTCGTTCTTTCTTTTTTCTTTCCTTATTTCTTACTTCATTCCTTTCTGTCTTTCCTCCTTCCTTCCTTCCTTTCTTCCTTCTTTTCTTCTCTCCTTCCCTTCTTTTTTTTCTACTTCCTTCCTTTTGTTTTTTCTTTCTTCCTCCTTCATTCCTGTCTTTCCTCCTTCCTTCCAACCTTACTTCCTTCCCACCTTTCTTTCGTTCTTTCTTTTTTCTTTCCTTATTTCTTACTTCTCTCCTTCATTCCTTTAGTTCCTTCACTGTAAAAAAGAATACGCTGGATTTACTTAAAAATATGGTGCATAATTTTTGCATCCATTTTTTAAAGTAAACTTTACTTGAAATTTTAAGCAATTGCATAAATTTTTTACATGTCCACTTACTATCTCCATTCTATCTTACTTTTTCCTTCCTTCCCTCATTCCTTCCTTTCTTTTATCATTCCTTCCTTAATTTCCCCCTTTAATTTTTTTCTATCATTTGTTTGATATGCATGTTTACACTAAATATTCATTACATTTCGAACTTAGCATCATCTTAAAGGTGCCAAAGATGCATTGAAATAATATAGTAAATTGTTCTTTGATATCTACATAGAAGGTATGCAACTTTATTAAGTGCAAAAATTATCCAGAAACATTTTTACATGTCCACTTACAACCTTAGGGTTTGTCCTTTGAATGAAATTGTCTATTTTTGCCCTATTTGGAAGGGTCATGAATAATAATGTTGAGATCTGATTGCTCTGCTCTGCTTTAAGGCTCATGCCAGTAGCTCACATTAGTAAACAGATGTTTGAGCCTGTATCAGACGAAAATACATATTTTGAGGGACAATCAATTGTTTTGAAATTGTTAATATACATTTCTGAGTGGTACGTTTGTGGTTTTTATTTTTTCAGTATGGACCTACAAAACAAAACTGTAACATGAATAGAACTTCAGCCTAAATGCTAGCATTATTTAGCATGTAGCGCCAACTGAGCAGTTACAACTTTGTTTTTAGCATTGTAACAACATTGTAACTAATTTTATGTGTAATTTAATGCTGGGGTATACATCTTGACCAACGTTACAGTCGGTGTTATGTTGAGATTGGCCTGTTTTCCAGCAGTCTTGTGCATGCATGAGGCTTACATATAAATGAAGAAACAAACACATTTGAGGCTCACGATATGTAATTTCCATGTACACAAGCTCTTATTATTCATCTATGCCTAGGTCAATACCGTTTTACATTCTATGGCACCTTTAACCCTTGCTCTTTGTGGGATCTTTCTCTCTCTTTTCTCTGTCATTTAGTCATTTAGCAGATGCTTTGGTCCAAAGCGACTTACAAGTGACTTACTGTCATTCTTTCCCTCTTTCTTTTTAACTTTCTTTGAAAGGCACATTGTTTGGTGCTAGTGATTCAGAATAACAGATCACCTGTGAGTGTGAGCGAGCAGCTCTTTTAAAATGTCGTTCCTCAAGGGCAGCCGAATATAATAACATTTCTACATTATTTTGAATGAGCAGCTACTGTTGCTGCAGGGACAAATTTATGCCACGCTCAGTCAGCGCTACGTGATAAACACTTCCACCTGCAGCTATCATTTGCAGGTCCCGTTCCTGGGCTTCTCATGTCCTGAGAGCGAGCCAAAGCTTTTGCCGAACCCTACCTAAAGAGGCAAAGAACCATTTCCATAGGAACAGCTGGACCGTCATCGGAGGGAACAAATGACAGCGTGCGGAATATTGCATAAACTGTGTCGTTAAGATTTAATGAACACCTCCATAAATTTTTATCATGCCCTTCCTGCTGGCAGATTACATTCAAACGAAAGCTGCTTTCCTGTGTTGTAAGTTGACCCGAGAGAATAAATATGATTAAAGCAGAGCCTTCTTCCACACGTTATCAGCTTTGATTTTTTTCTCCTCACTTATTGTTATTATCGCCTTCATCCCACTACAATCTCTCCACTCCGCCCTCTCCCTTCAACCCCCCCCCCACCCCTCCACCTGCCTGATTTCCTCGAGGAGTTTCAAATTAGCTTCGCCGCTCCGGCAAGCCTTTCATCCCTGACACTCAGCACCTTGTTTAATTGGCTATATCTTAAACAAATAGGTCTCCCGGGAGATCGTGTTTAGTTTGTAATATCTCAGATTTGATAACTTGTCACCTGTAATTTGAGCCGAGATTGATAGAAGGCGACAGCGGGCGTTTTGAGGCCCGCCAACAGACTGTCTGCCGAAGAGATCCTCTGCTTCTTCTCATTAGCATAGGAGAGACGCGCCGAGTTCGCCGCTCGCAACAACTTGTGACGGAGAAATAATAAGATGCCTGTCAGCTTTCGCCATAGTAAATGTTTATAGGTTTACGGGCGCCGTTAACCTGTTTAGATGATAACATGCCCGATTATAGAAAGCGAACGTGTCAAACACTGGCACTTCTTTGCTGTTCTTGACAAGATTTGTCTAACGTCATTGTTGTTTTTGATAGTTTGTCAAAAGCAGTGGTTCACAAACTTTTTCAGCGTGCGGCCCCCCTTGTATATGGTACATTCCTTCACGGCCCAGTGAAGATAATTTATGACAAAAAAAAACATTTTATTTAAAGGAACAGTATGTAAGAAATGTATATCAATTAATCATATGTCACTAGACATGAAGAAATCATTTTCATTTCAAATACTTAAATCACTCACAACAGTGTTCCGGCCAGTGGAGTTGCAGCCCTCAACTGATGTTTATGTTGTCATTTTGTGTATTGGCCACCAGCTGTGTGATTGCAGTACCAGTTTTAGCCACAAGTTTTGTGATTGCAATACCAGTTTTGGCCACAATCCTACATACTGTTCCTTTAACAAAACATTAAATTATACAAAGTAGTGCTGTTGGTTAGTACCCTTATATTTTTTAGGTTTAATTACACAGAATTCACAATAAATTAATGTATTATATAAAATGTCATAAATCTGTGCCCCCTCTGGCCCTGGCCCCAGTTTGAGAACCACTGGCCTAAAGTAATGGACATAGCATCGGTAGTAGAAAATGCATTAGATATGCCCCACAGGACCTGTGTGAGTTTCTTCCTTGCAGCCATGCCCAAGGACTTAATGTGCCTCTCGAAAACAAATCGTCAAACTACTTCAAAGTTAGAGCGAGGACAACATTGTCAGCATCCTAAATATAGCTGTCTTTGCTATTAGCATTTTAAGCAATCCAGATGTGTCTGTATTGGCTGGACATTAGAGCGATTTTAATAGTTTAACAGTTGGATGTTTTTCTGGCATATCTGGATCAGCTGCAACCCAAAGCTCTGCAAATGTTTTTTATCAGTCAACTTAAATTTGAAGTTCACTACATGGTAAATGATGAGTGCACCTCCTTTTGGGAGTGTTTCCCCTCGAGAGGAGGGAAGAATTAACTCTTTTGCCGCCATTGATGAGATATCTCATCAATCAAGAGAAAACGCTTCCCTGCCAATGACGAGTATTTCCATCTTTCCGCAATACCGCTATTATCCACCAGGTGGACCTTTCCACAACTTTTTAAACCTGGAAGTATTGCCCTATGGCAAGCAGCTTCATGTCCGTGTCTGTTTTAAAAATCGCTCTGAATGGGAACTCTATGAAAAGTCCGTCACAAAAATGGAATTATCTCTACTTTTTGCTCAAAATGTGGTGTTTTTGCAGAAACCTACCCATATTCAAAAGCTGATTACAAAAGAACTACTGAAGGTAGGATGAAACGTTTTTGAAAAACACTGGCGCTGGCTGGCAACTTTTTTTTAAAAACGCTGGCGGTGAAAGAGTTAAAATATTGTGTAAACAAACAGTGACAGAAAATCATTCGTATTGCATCTTAAAATATGCTTTTTAGTTATTAAAACTATGTTATTATTCCTAAGCCCTATTCGCACTGTAATTGTTTTTCGTGACTAACTGTGCTTTCACACCACCAACAGCGAGAGCGTCAAACTGTCCGGAAGTCATTCATTTTCAATGAGAGCTGTCATGTACAATGTGACCGTCGAGGAGAGTTGAAATTAGTTCATTTTTATGGTAATTAGCTATGATGCGGTTCGGCGGCAAAAACCAATCAGAAGGCGGAAA
Source organism: Misgurnus anguillicaudatus (assembly GCF_027580225.2). NCBI lineage: Eukaryota > Metazoa > Chordata > Actinopteri > Cypriniformes > Cobitidae > Misgurnus > Misgurnus anguillicaudatus. Next base: position 19,451,505 of record NC_073355.2, read on the forward strand.
CCTCTGCTTGAGAGGAGTTCAGAGAATGCATTCAAGCGTGAGAGCATCCACTAGGTCTTCTCGGGTCCAAAAAGACAAACCCGAGAAAATTAGACCCGAGTCCGACCCGAACTAGTGGCAATTTTATTTTAAAGGTGTAGCGGAGGATTTTCTCGAATTTTAGAAAAGAACCGCCTTCTCCACTTTTAAAAAAAAATGCAATTGTGCAACACTCCTGATTGACAAGGAGGACCAATTAGTCTTGATGATCCACCCGGAAAAAGAAAATCCTCCGCAATACCTTTAACTCTGGACCCGAATGTAAACGGCACTGATGTGTGTGCATTCTGCAGACCCACACGCAGCAGTCAGAAAGAAACTCCGGTGGCCTCGCAACCAATTTGGCGAGCTGCTCCATTCGTTTTACTTTGTTATCTGACGAAGACACCAAGGTAACCGCTAAAATGTACATTTAAAATTGACTGACATGTCTGTCTCAACGAATATGAACCTACCGCCAGCCACACAATGTCGCATATGGGTCGCAAGAGCTCTTGCAAAACAGATGAGAGGTTTGAAAAGGACATTGACGCACACACGCGAGAGAGTTCGGGTCTTCTCGGGTCCGTTCAGCAAAAACACATTCATTTTAAATTACCCGAGACCTGATGCCGCTATTATTGTACCCGACCTGTGTCCGAGGCACATGTGAAACTTTGAGACCCGAACCCGATTGGGACTCAGGTCGGACCTCGGGTTTTCAGATCTAAGTGGACCTTTGTTTTTAGCTTTGTTGTAGCGTCTACTACACCTTTTCTTTACCATTGTTGCAGCCAGAGCTTTTATTGACGCTGTGTGTGAATGCACAGTATGTCTGTAAAAATATATTTGCATGCCTCCTCCGCAAAACTCATGCATTCGGATGAAGATAAATGTGGTGGATGTGTCAGTTTATAATTTAAAACATCTGGAAATTCGCTGCACGTGTGGTTAATTACATGATCATTCACATGGATACTTGATTATATTTATATGGAATACTGTTGTATAATTAAAAACATTTTAAAATTGTATTTAGCACTTGTCGCTGCGAATAACAGACATTTGAAACGTTTTCGTGATTTTCTTCTCTTTATTTATATCAGCTCCCACTCCCTGTAGTGGAGCGATAATAAAACTTTGTTCCCATATACTTCTCTTCATTTCAGTTATGACAGGGTTCCCACGGGTCCTTGAAATCCTTGAACGTTTGTGAATCTGGGGGGAAAAATTCAAGGCGCTGGGAAAAAAAAAATTCAAGTTTTTAAAAATATACATACATAGATACAGGCCATTGAACGTTTTCTGGAAAATCCCTATTATTCCCTGTGTAGTGTAGGATAATATAATAAAAATTTGTGACTTTTTAAGCACACGTGCTAAACTGTTTAAATGCTTATATCTTCTGTATGCGAATGTTGATTCATACCAGAATGCTTTTTTGCATAGTTGTGTTTGCCACATGAAAACGTCTCGGGTTACGTATGTAACTCTTGTCCCCTGAGAAGGGAACAAGAAGCTGTGCTCCTTTGCCATACTTCCTGCATTCCTGTAATGCCGTCTTTGGCAATATTTCAAATAGCGATATACTTCCTGGCTCCCGCATCACCATAGCTGTGTCCCAATTCAAGGGCTGCGACCTTATAAGCATGGGACCTCAAAGATGAGCACTCGGTCTTTCAAGGTGGCAGCCTCAGAAGTTCGCAAAAAGAACTGAAATGAGACGGTCTAACCTTCGGACGACCCATAATTGGTGTCACCTGCTGCACGCGCCTGTCAGCAGTACATAGCGGAAACGTTTCTGACTTATTAAAATAAATATGAATGGTTATATGCAGCCGTTGCAGGCGCGCAATGAACCTTGGGATATCCTCGGCTGTTAAGGATCCATTCGTTCTATCCTTAACATCGCGGAGAAATGAGGACGCATTTTGAGGCTTCATTCTAAGCATCCTTTGAACTGGGACGTCCTTACCAGTCTCAAGTCGCGCTGCTGTGACGCAATCGGTCTTAAAATACGTCCTTGGAAGGTCGCAGCCCTTGAATTGGGACACAGCTCATGTCTTTATCGTTAAGCCTCACCATTGGTTGAATTTGATATACACATTAATACGCACTTGATACGCCTGGAGGCATCCCCAAAGTGTCACCGCAGTGACGCAGCACAAGTTCCCTCAAAAGGGAACTGTAACAATGTATCTTAAAAGGTAACACAATGTTACCTTGCCCTCACTTGAAATGTGTCCCCACATTAAGTCCATGAATTTGAGGGTATTGGATCTGGAAAGTCCTTGAAAGGTCCTTGAATTTGAAGTTAACTAAGTTGTGGGAATAATGAAGATGCCAATGCATGTAAAGAAACCCACTACACTGATGCAGAATAAACGCAAAGCGCGTGACCAAACGGTGCTTTTCAGTGGTCTAAAAGGAAGTACAGAATGATTTTTGCATTGATACTCTGAGATCTGGATTCGGACGGCAATTGAATTACCACACGACCTTGGTGTTCATCAAAAAACAGTATGTCATTTGGCCAGGGATTGTTACGCGGGTGGTTTCTGAATTCGGATGGCAATAAAATCACAGACTATTCCCTGTAAATGATAATTTAGCCCTGAAAATACCTTACATCCCCACGTGAAACAATTACCATCCGAATAGGGCTCGTGTAGTGTAATCATACATATATCAAAATAACAGCCACTTTTGAGTGCGCCTCTCTTTCTGACCTCAGGAGTAAAGGGAAGTACAATTTAGCAGCAGGACAAAGTCATAGACGTGTTGCTCAAATATAATTGCATTTTTAAATGAAACCGTAAACTCAAACGCGGATATGCACAGCGCAACATCTGCAGTAGCGAGCTTGTGACCCACAACCAAAGGCCTTGGATTTGCATACGATTCCTCCCTCCCGTGTGTCGCTGGCATTGAAAATAGCAATAATAATATCCTAATTTAATGACACTGCATTTTCTTGCAAACAGTAGGAGCGAGAGTAAACATAATTAAATCAACAGTCGCACAAGCTTTGCCAAAAGCCGGGCCCGTAAATATGTGTCGATCAGACACTGTGCGTCTGTGTGCATGCCAGCAATGAAAATATCAGATGTGTTTTGGGAAGATAATCAAAGCAGACATCACTTCTAAATTCAAAACAGCCCAACAGCTTCAGCTGGCATATCAGCGTGCGTTTCCGCTTGTACTCAAGGTAGCACAGGTTTGTGGTCAGCACAGTCACTCAAAATCACAAAGTCAGCTTGGCTGTCATATGCCGGTGGAAGTAGGTCATGGTTGTACAGTGGTTAAAGCTGTTTACCCGCACGTTTCGCTCCCCACACCGTAACAAACGGTGCATGTAAATGAGGAATTCACGGCGGGTTGGTGTGTCGGAGATATATCCTGCACGAAACTCGCGGAGCGATTGTGATGTAAAAATAAACAGCCATCTCTTTTTTTTGCAGGATTCACACTGAGCACGGGGGTCTCTACCGACTTTTATTGTACTGTAGCTGTGCCGAGACTCAAAGTGTCACTGCAATCATTTTTGTATATCCACAGAAGCATTCTATTTCATGGATTGTAAACAGATGGCAGAGGCATTGAAGTGAAGTGTTTGCATATGCAACCGGCATCATTCTAACATCAGAATGGAATGGGGTGAAATATACAAAAATATATATTTACATACACACACGCATACGCCTCCCTTCAATATAAGAGCGCTTTCGTTGTTGTGCTCCATTCAGGCGGCTTATTTCGTGTGAAAGAGATGCGCCTGCGAGCAATGATAACAAACTTTTCATTCTGGGGAAAAGTCGGTAATGCGATTTGCTGGTAATAACATTTTTAGTGCCTTCTAACCTTTTTATGGCAGCATTTGCAAGAAGTCGTACAGCAATACAGGGGAGACAATATCCGTAAACACAATCTTATTTTATTGTGGCCATTTTGTTTGTGTTTTGATTGTAATCCGTGTTAAGGAAAGGTATTTTTAAAAGTAACATTTGCATTGAAATTTTATTATCATAAAGTAACTAAGGATTAATATTAGCCATCATTCTCCTACGGTGCTTTTGTGAAAAATATTTTTATTTATTTAATTAAATAGATAAGTAATGCACATTACTTATTAAAATATATGTATATGTAAAATATGTGGCCCAGTCTGTGAAAACACAGCTCAAGTCATTTTTATGATTTACTGATTTCTGCATAAAATACGTATGTAAAGAAAATTGTGTGAAAATATAATCTTGATATCTTTAATATTGACTGAGTAAGATCATGTCAAATGATTAAAATCAAATTTATTAGATTATGAGACTTTATCAATTGTGTAAATTTAACAAGTATGATAATATTACAATACTTTAGATCCCACAAACAGATAATCTGGTGGGGTGTGCGTTGGGGTTGTGTTATCCCTTACACTAATAAAACATTAAATCACAGAATCTTGGATAATACGGTTTGTTGTCATGCGGATAAAGCAGCTCTTATGTTGAGTCATAGTGCAGTAAATTGAACACACACACAAAGTCACCGGCCAGACCTTTCACAAACTCCTTGGCAAACAGAAGCATCATGGGCAGTCAGAATCTCAGCTGGCTCCTCGTCTGCTGTTCACATTCTGTATTATTAAGATGATGCGCATCATTTCTCATTCCTCCGTCTATCTGAATCACCTCTAAAGCAAATTGCCGGAAGTCAGATGTTAATGCAGCGACCATAAAGGGACACTTACCAAAATACTGTTTCCATTTACTATTGGTTTGCAACCCAAGGCCAAACGAATCATAAAAATGTAAGCAGAATTTAACTAGAGCCTTTAACTGATGATACCGAGTTACTGGAATGACTTCAGTATTGGGCTGGCAATTTGTGACAGCTCAGATATGCTAATGGATTACGGTCATTTTGCACACATTTGTTAAGCAGGGGACATTTTGGCTGTTGTAATACTGGCACAGGACGAGACTCCACAGCACTTTCAGTGCAATTAAAGGACAATTAACATTCAAAAGTAGCATCATATTGAGGACGTTCACATACCCGTCTTAAAGAGCACCTATTTCATTGCTAAAAAAACAACGTTGTTTTGTGTATTTGGCATAATACAATGGGTTCGAATGGTTTATGGTTAAAAAAACATTATTTTCCACATACTGTACATTTTTGTAGCTCCAGATATACTGCTTTTCTCAAAAGCATTGATTTTGTACAAAACTCGTCGATTTGAAAAGTTTTTGATTGGCCAGCTAATCAGTACAATGTGATTGGCCTGAATACCACTGACGTCAGCAGGAAATGTGACGCTCCTTACCATGTTTGAAAGATTCGCTCACAATGCAACGCTAACAGGAGTTAACTTACAGACTGTGCGTCCAAGTGGGAGAAATTATGATCATGTTGGTCTTGTCTACATCATCAATCCCAGGAAGTAAACTGTTGCCTACAATTTGTGTGTTTGTTGTAGTCCAAGAAAAGAGATTTACGTTCGAGACGATAACTTGCGTCATTGTTTATTTTGGGGTATGTACCTTTTGCATATTGTTAACATGCATTAATACACACCGAAGGAAATGTAAAATCGTGAATCGGAAAAAAGGTGCTCTTTAAGGCACAAAGGCTGTTTTAAAGCATTAAAGTCCTGCTGTGGCCTTTATGCTAAGAATGATTCATGTTTGATCATAAAACTAAGACTCATTCATCTTAGGCAAAATTAAATTATGGAAAAATCTTTAAAAATGGTTTGAGTAATTTTTCTGAAGTGAATAAAATAAGAGCTTAGCTTTGCATTTTCACCAAAGTGAGAAATGCAATCAGGGATTTAGGCATGAATGTTGTAGGCCTAAATCTTAATTTTAACCCTTTTGCATTTTAATCCTGTTACATTTTTTCAAAGATTTTGCTTAGGGTCAATGACATGACGTTAATTATTTTGTGTTCATATGGATAAATTAAATGTAAAAGGGTAAAAATATCAAAATAAATTGGCAGATTACTTGCATACATTATCTTTTTTGAGGACCAAGTCTAAAATTTCTGGTTTTATTTAATTTTGAAAGAATATTTGGGGGATAATTTCAAAAATGTCAATGTGGTGTAACCGGTCTGTGTCAATTGGTATAACTAGTATTTTTTCAAATGAAACTATAAATATATTCATAAAAATGTGGAATAAAATATAAACATCTAGTTTAGTGTAATATGCTTTTTTACATACATTTTTACAAAATTTGTCAAAGATTTTTTAGAAAACAGAGCTGTTTTCAGCATATGTCAGGACAAATATTACAAAAACGCATTAAAACTTACATTTAAAAATAACTAATAAAATTATATTTTAAAATTATTTTTTTATGAATACGCTTACATGCCATCACGGTGGATAAAATATTTAATATTTCTCATTCTTTGGCACAATTGGCGGTTACACCATTTGACATTTTCAGGTCTTAACTTTCATAGAACTGGTGCAAATGTAATTTTTTTATTGCATAAAATGAACATAAATACACTATGTGCATTGAAATAAACCTGATTCATGCTTTTAAAACAAGTTTTTTTGAAGATTTTTGAATTTCTCATCTTGCCAAATTGTTTTTGTCACTGACCCGTACACCAAAGCGCTTAAACGTGACTGAAACGCCAGGCGGACGCCCACTGTGGGCCTTGCCAGCGTTTTTTCAGCTGAGCGCTTTGGTTGCTATTATTCTATACTGTTTTGTTTATCAGTCTTGAACGATGCACCGGTTGATTGTTGTGGTATTTGTCCCGCCCCTCCTCCACTGTGATTGGACAACTGAGTGAAGAGTAAAATTGACGAACTAAGCATTTCACCCAAAGGTGAACATTTTTCAATTCAGGGTGCTCAGCGCTGGGAGTGGAAATAACGCAGAGCGACGGCGCTCAGCACGGACAAAACGCACTAGCTGCTGGTGTTTCTGAAAGCGCGGTGCTTCTATTGGAAACACTTGAAAATATACGCTGGCCACAGGCAAAAATGCCGTGGTGTACACGCCACTTACTCCCCATACCTTTACCACTGTGCACTGTGGTAGTTTCTTGATAAAGCAAAAGTATCATATAGTAATACCTTTAAAAAGACAATTCGTTATGGTGCTCCTGTAAAGCTCAGTGGTAGAGCATTGCGTTAGCAGCGCAAAAGGTCATGGTCTCAACCCCGGGAACACACACACAAAAAATCTGTACTTTGCAAGGCATTCTAAGTCGCTATGCATAAAAGCATAAATGTTCATGTAAATGGTGCCGAATGATTGATAGTTTCATATGCCATAATATTTGCATGGTACTTTTAAGAAAAACCATGGTATCACTATTATAAAATTACTATACCATTAAACTGCCACAGTCCAAAAAAGTCATGGTGCTACCATGGCAACAAGTCTAATAAAAATGGTAATATGATGGTACTATTTGTTAGCTCCAACTGTAATAGGAGTCACTGCACTGTTCTTTTAAATGCATTTTTATATTTAAATAATTTTAAAAGTAGAACTACTTTCCTGATAAACAGCACTCCCTCTTTTTAATTTTCCTGCTGGAAGCATGGATCAATGTGAAGAGAAAGATTTTCCTGTGCAGTCATAAAAGGGACGGTTGGGTTTCGTCCCCCCCCCCATTTCCCTTCTCTCTGCGCCCTACCACATGTTTTGCCACCGGCATGCTCCTCGGGGACAACAGCCGTCCAGTCAGCAGTTATGTAGGAAGACTAGCGACGTCCCGTGATTGTGTGCATATACACGAGTGCTCTGTGAATATAACGTGCAGCCTTCATCTCTAAACGCCAGACTTTCCCGAGGCTGCACAGTGCTAATCTCTCACTGTGTCTCAGGGGAGTGGCTCTTTGACTGCTGGATCATTAACCTCTCACTGAGCGAATGCCCTTCCTCTCCCTACACGGCCGGGGAAGAAATTTCCCCTACAGCAGTTCAGGAAAGAGCAGAGAGCTGTATCCGTCTCTCATATCTGCCACCATTCCCAGCCTCTTTTACTATTGGTAATGTTAGAAGAGGGAACTACAGGAGTCATTCAAGGTACATAGCACATTCAGTCCTGTATAAGGATCTGGATGTGAGAAAAAATGAGGTTTTTTTTCAAGTTACAGTATGAGCTTGCATTGTCACTTTAGTATCATGAGAAAAAAAAAACAGGCATTGCAACATAATTCACAAATCCGTAAGATACAACATCTTTAATTTGCAAAATCCTTTTTGGTTGCATGCAACAATAAACAAAGAGTGTGATTATAGTCTGTTAAGCATCACGATAATTTAACAGTACCAATCTATGAGTTATTTAATTCATGTATTGATTATTCTACCAATTATGGTTATGCTGATAGATGATACTATCGTGTATAGATGATAGTTAGACATATGGCCGATAGCGAGCTTTCATAACGATAGTTGGCGATAGTTATTGTTATTATCATCATATAGGGCTGGGACAAAGCGTCAACATGCAAAAAATACGTTGACGCAAAATATGTGCATTGATTCGTCAAACCCAAAATGGCAGCGCCGGAGAGTAGTAGCAACGCGAGTGGCTCCTCGCAAGTGTGAGCAGTGCGTACGCGGCGCATGTTTTTTTTTCAGTGCCCATGTTAACAAAGCATGCACACCGCATGCATGAGCACGGCGAGCTCGTAATGTGAACTTGAGATTTATATACTGTTACTAAACTGCACAGTATGTGCTGCAAATGCTCCAAAACATTTTATTGAATGCAACCTCTGACTAAGAATGCATTACTTTGCACTTGTAGTCTTTTTTAATTTTTTGCAGTGTTAAGGAATTCATGTTTTTTTCATTCAGATATGTAAATCAACATGTATAAATTGCTATTAGTTAATTAATATGGAGATAATCGAGAATCGAATAAGACTGAATCGTTCGATTAATTGATGCGTCGAAAAAAATAATCGCTAGATTAATCGTTTAAAAAATAATCGTTTATCCCAGACCTATCATCATAGTTTCACATTAACATGCGCGTTGCATGCTTTTACTCACAACTACACAACTACTTTTCCTATTTTAGACGTGTTTTTCATGCTATGCTAATGCTGTCGCTTAGACTTTTTGCCACTCAGGGGGCGTAACCGCAGTCACTTTCGCCAAAGGTGACGTCATGTGCATACCCTTTATAGTGTATAGTGTAATAACTAATTGTCATCAAATACAACCTTATTGTAAAGTGTTACCCTTTCTTGTATATTGTAGGTTGATTTTGGTTCAGTCAATCCTTATTTGTAGGATACTGTAACTTTCTCAGACTACCTTTTTAGCAGAATGTACTGTAGTTTTATATTCTATAAGTATGTTTAGGAAGGTGTTTTCTTCTAGACTTCTATTACTGTAATGACCTACTGTGATCATAAGAAAACTTTAACAAGACATTTCCATAACCACAGAGCCAGAGGTCGAAAGCGACGGCGGACTCGTATTTTACCCTCATCCTGCTCCACTCTACTCGGTTAACTTCATTTTCACCCCATTCGGCTCAGACTCCGACCGTGTAATTTTGCGGGGAGATGGAACTTCGTAATGATCTCCCGTGTGAGGTGACTACAGGAGGACCTCTGACACCGGAGATTGGTGTTGAGGGAGTGTAACATTTAAGCCTGTGAGATAGCCTGCAGCGCTCAGATCAGGCAGTCCGAGTCTCTCCACAAATCCTCAGCTCTGTGGATTTAGGTTCTAGGCGTTTGACCCTCTTGCTCTTGCTGGGTTTTACAGTGATTCGGTAGTTGGGCTTAGTGAGGCGTCTTTAGTTAAAATAATGATATCAAAACCTGCCGTGTAAATTGCTGCCATTTGAATTAAGACTGTTCTTAGCATGCAAATTTTTTTTAATTTGTATCTGTTTTTAGCTAAAATTGCATAAGTTATAATAACAGACTTAGTATTTTTATTATGTTAATTAATGGAACAATTTGAGTAACTTTTAAATCAGCTAGTAACTTTTCAAAAAGTTTCTAATGTTTATACACCATTTGAGAGTTTTTTCCAAAAACAAATGGCTTTCAATAACTTCCTATTACCGATCATTACTGTGTTGTGAGTTTGCAAATAGTTTAAATAGGCCAAGTACACCCTTCAAAGAACATGGCCAGATGACGTATGTAAAGCGACATTAATTCAAGCGTCAACAACTTTTATCAGTACGTGTGCACAGAGCTGAAAGTTATGCAACTAAACCGGTAGCTGTATATTGATATTGAAAAGCAACACAACCACAGTACAGGCATAATGACAATATGACATTAATAAATACCACTTACCATTTATAAGTTAAATGGACTTCGTCAACAACGATGCCTAGCAGGTTGGTCCTATAAAACTCTGTGGCTAACATGTCTTGCCATATCCAAACATCCTTCTTGAATATGAAATTGTTTAACGCCAAACGTTGCTTTTTTTAAATAAACTTGCGTTCAAAACTACTTAGAACACTATCTAAGGCTGCACTGAAAAGTAACTTTTTGTCTGCTTCGGTGTGTCGCATAGACATCGTCATCGGCTTGCTGCCCCTCCCCGTTCTGTGATTGTTTCCCTATTTCAGGGGAAAAATTGGTCCATGGTTTCCATGCTAGACTTGCAGCATGAATAAATTTGCGCGCAAGGCAGCATAGGGAAACCCAGGCTAGTATGTTATGATAATTGTTCTGAATCTGATCTCTAACAAAATTCCTTCATAAAAATTCTATTATTTCAGCTTTTTGCTAAAAAAATTATTTAATATAATTATACCCATATTTAAGAGTTTATAAGGAGAGAAAAATATATGTTTTTTCCCCCATTTTGTTTGTATGGTTATATATTTGTAGAAGAAAATTTTCCTGGAAGGCATTTTGTGAAACTTTTGTGAAAAATTGCTGGCGGGCAACTTTAAAAAACAAATGGCTGTCAGGGAATTAGTTAATAAAACCGCCATTTTGGTGTTGTGTGTTGTACGCATTTGTGAGGCTGCTTCACAGAACACTGTCTTGCAGTGTTGCCATGTCCAGGCCTTTTTTGGGCTTTTTTTGCCTTGGCCCATGAAGCGATCAAGTTTTTGCTGTTATTATAGAGGGAAGATGCCGGTCCCAGTATTTTGGTTTCTGAGGTAAAGCATCAGGATTTATTTCGGTTTATCATGGGATTGTGTTTTTTATGTGCAAGATCTGGCAACACACATAAGTAAACGCCCATACCACTGTGATTTTCTGCACCGCACAGACGTTTTCTCCCTTCTAGGCATTTATTTTTCAGAAGAGAGGCATGTCCATGATGCGTGTTTAAAGTTGTTCAGTTCGGTTCTGTAAACAAACTGGTGAGTTTCTGTAAATGTGGTTGTGACATCCTGCATTTGGAGTTAATTCGATATTTGAATTCGGTTGTCACTCTCGTAAATTACTAAACTGTGTGTAAGGATTAGGCACTAAACGTTACACAGATTCAGTGCGTACAGGCCATAGACAAATAATAAAAAAAACAGAAATAAATGTTATTGTTTTTATTTAAAAATATTCAGAAAATCGAACAAATGGTAAAATACAAAAGCTTGGATGTGTCAGCGACAATACATCTAGTTTAATATAATGAATGATGAATAAAGTAAAACAAAGCACTTGTTCTGCGTCAATTAGTAAAAGATTACTCTTTATATGATTACCGAATAAGCATTTATTTCAAACGGTTCTGACTTTATTGCTGTCCTGAATCCTGCGTTGTCTTGTTCAAAGGCATCACTACACACTAATTAATTTGTGCAAAAGCAGTTGGTGTTCTCATTATTTCACAGACACTGTAGCACAATTTGAATTACAAGACCCCATTCCGGATAAATGGACAAGCATGCATTTATTTGACAGGGCCGGCTGCCAATTCCAAACATTTATTCAGGAAAAGTCTGAAAGGCACTTTCACTTTAACCAGCCTTTGATCAAAGCAGCGAGGAGAATCTGTGCAGGGCTTTAGCAGTTTCTGACCCCAGCCGTACAGCACGTTTTCCCAGCGCAACAGCATAATTAAACTATTAATTGGTAAAAAAAAGTGTCCTCACCTTCTTTTATTAACATGCTCAGTGACTGGGAATTATTTTACTATCCAATTAGACGCTTATTTACACCTGGTGTGTTCGCTCTCTCGCCTATATATTGCTTTAATGAAGCGAATTACAGCAGAGGCACAACAGAAAGCGAATCACACAGTCTGACCGCCGTGCGGTCTCGTTCCACTCCATGCCCTTCTTCCATGCCGAAATGCCGCCCTTGTTTGAGGTTTGAGGCCGGCCCTCTGGTTGCCTCTCAACTTGATTGACACAGAGCAGTGAGAAGGTCGACAGCGTCAGCGGGTTGTCTGATGTTCGGTGAGCTGTTGTCCTCTTTGTTTTCTCACCATTCTTAGTAGGTAGGTGAGTGAGAAAACAATCACATGTATGAACTGTAGGTCACAGAAAATGGGATTGGATGCTTTGATACGGGATATTTGAGAGAATACACACCAAATGGTGGACGAACATCTTTGATTATAGGGCTTCACAATTAATCTTAAGAAGTAGCTTAGATTATAATTATGGTTTATATCAGGGGTCTCCAACCTTTAAGCAAGAACTCCCACAATGGATGGAACGGAAATTGCAAGTGTCAGTCAATATTACATTACAATTATGCATTTAGCAGACGCTCTTATCCAAAGTGGGTACCCATGACCTTTTGCACTGCAACACAATGCTTTACCACTAAACTATACAGGAAGCTATACAGGAGATATAATTGTAATAATTATGAGCCATATGGAACCATGAAGTCCAACCATATGCTTATTTATAGAAGTGTCAGTCGATAAAATGATCTCACGAGCAGAGAATGCAGTGCAGCCCTAATGCCATCAGTGAAGACAGACGTCATGTGACTGAAGAAGAGCAATTTTAGAGTCTTCATTTTTAATGAGTTCTCTGAACTCAATCTATTGTCCGTGGGCAGAGCTAATGCGGTGCGTTACCTGGCCGAAACAAGCTCGACAAAAGCTTTAACAGTGCTTCAAGCTTTTTACACCTCGTCCAGCATACCTGAACCTCAAATGCAAGTTGAGTGGGGTCTGTTCGAAAAAGAGGTCCATTAAAGTGAGTGAGGCAAAGAGAAAGACTATGCATGTGATTTATTTATTGAAGGGATTCTGTATACTGTAGGTCACACCAGATTTGAGGCATATTGTGCATTTACAGCTTTGTCAAATTCATAGTAAATGCCCGGGGGAAACCTGTTGATTGACAGTAGCTTAGTGAAAACTGTGCGGTTATATAAGATTAAAGTGGCTTTCTTGCCCCTGAGAGAATTTTTTTTGTCTAATTTAAACTTCTTTATTGTCAAGTTCTCATGAGGAAGGAGGAGAATCAACTGGTCGAATCAGATTGCATTTGGTTTCCATTTATTTTTCTTGCGACTTTTTACCTTCACTCCTTACATTTTTTACAAAAATATCCGTACTTTCTACTTGCAATATTTTTTTTTAAACCAGGCTCGTTACTTCAGTTTTAATCTGAATTTGGTGGCATGATCAGTGTATACTTAATTTGACAGCCGTTTAACACATATGCATTGTGACAAACTGCAATACCTGTACTGGCCTATAGGGGTCCGTATGGAGGAGTTATGCAGTCCTCGACTTAAAGGGCTCTATCATACACCCGGCGCAATGTGCGACGCAAGTGTTTTTTGCAAGTTTCAACCCGGCACAATGATCCTTTTCGCATTTAGCGCCACGTTGTTTAAATAGCAAATGCATTTGCGCCCAATTTTGCGCATGGGGGTTCTAGTCTGAAAATGAGGTGTGTTCAGGCGCATTGTTGGTGCGTTGCTAATTTGAGGCAACTAAAAGAGACCACACCATTGACCAACTAAAACCTAGAGCGTAAGGAATATGCGCCTATAAACAAGACGACAACGCGAGTATCACATACATTAATGCGCAACAGTCCAAAATCGCTCTAAATATGAAAGATTAAAGGATTAAAATGTAAAATATTATTATTGAGTCTCTTAGACATAAATGAGGACTGATTATGAGACGTTAGCAGGCGTAAAAGACTGCTTCACCTGTAGCCTGGTTAGCAAATAAATGCTTTGCTTTAAACAAATACGGCATCATTTTTAAAATGCTACCCTATGGATTTATTGTATATGATGACACTGTACCTGTGGATATGGTGAGATGATAAACATTTGGCGCTGTCAAGTGCTGAAACGGCTGTCCGCACGTTTGTAAATTCTTTCTCTTGTTTGTTACAAATAAAGTATTTTTAGAGTACAAACCTTTTCTTGCATATTTGCAAATTATTTTATAAGATTACAATGATTATGTAGGATATCAATACATTTATAACAATTAAAAGCCTGCTATTTTTACTTAAATTACTGAAAGAAAATGTCTTTTAAAGGTTTTAATCCAAAAAAATTTAATTTCAATAAAAATGAAAACAACACAATTATTTAACATTTTTCTTAAACTGGGAGTCTTCTACCTCAACTTAGTTTTTCAGTTTACAAAGTCCATCATATAAATAGGGATTAGACATAGCGCCAGCGCAACAGGCTTTTAAAGGGGATGAGAGCTGAGACTCTCATTGGTTTATTGCACGTTAAGCCCAAAACACACCCATTACTCATTAGGAGAATAGGAACAACCCTTTTCGACCATGCGCTTTTTTCGTGTTGTTAAATTAGCAAAAGTGGCATCGGACACGCCCTTTAAGACCGTGCGCCGTCCGCTTTAGACAATGCACTTAGATCATTAAAATAGGGCACATAGTGTTCTGCACGTTTGCCACCATAGACATTGCTGTAAATATACTGTAGACCTGCAGACCTCTGCATTTAACCCATCCCAGTGAGTAATGAACACACACACTGCAAGTCCTGAACACACATATAACCTGAGCAATGGGCAGCTATCCTTTAAGCGCCCGGGGAGCAATTGGGAATAAGGTGCTTTGCTCAAGGGTGCGACTCGAACCGACAATACTGCCATGCCTTAAAAATATGAAATAGCATGTGTATCGTAGTACAGTACTTACTATTTAGTACATACTATTTCGTTTTTTCTAAGTAGGCTAGTTCAAAGCAAACGAGCTGTGTTCTGATTATGTGTATTTCACAATAGTGATGTCTGCACAAAAAACAACACTAAAATAACACAAAAAATGACACTAAAACATGTAATGTAGTAAGGGCTACTTTTTACTTGAGTACTCTTATTTTTAACTACTACTTTACTTTGACTCAAGTGAAAAAGTCAGTAGTTTTAAACATGAGTGTCTGCACTTCTACTTAAGTGAAGGATGTGTGTATTTTTTCAGTAGCAACGGAGGAAAAACAAAGCAATCATGGTTTTTAACTACCCGCATTTTATGTTAGGTGACAGCCATTAAATCCTAAATGCTGCATTTTCAAAGCCGGTAAAAAGTACATCTTGACCCACAAACAAGCCTAAAATATCATTTGAAACAAAAGTACATACCAAATGTTTGGAGAGAAAGGAACGTTAGCGCAGTTTACTTTTAATTGCAATACCCTTATGACAGGGTCACACAATATATCAAAATCATTGAAATATTGCAAATCTCAGTGTGCATATGGTTTACAAAAACTGAATGTTTTTATTATTTCAAAGTTATATATAGCCAGTTATGTGGATGCATATAGCAGAGAGACTGGACTGATGTGTGAGTGGAAGATGATCAATGATCAAAAAAGTAAAACACGTATGTTGGCTAATTATTTATTTATTTTAAAGGGACCGTATGTAGGGTTTTAACTGTTTTATTCCTCAAAATCAATGTTTTTATTCATAAATATGTCCTCATTTGTGTCAAATGACCTCTGCCAGTGATCTGACTTTTCTTTGTAAGCTTAGAATTTTTCCTCTTTACTTACATTGAACGGGTAAATCCAAGGAAGCTTCCATATCGTTCCGCCGTATTGATAAACTATAATAGCAGAGAGGGACAAAAAGCACTAGCCTACCAATACGTTTCCACAACGCGATTTCATTCAGAACACGTGAACCAGCTGAAACGGACACATGAGATCAGTGAGCACATAATGGCTACCGTAGTTGCAACACGCATTTGGAAAAGCGAGGCGCTAGAGAGCACTGTTCGTTTGAATGCAAAAGACAATATCACCACTAGATGGGGGTAAATCTTACTTATTGTCCCTTTAAGTCTTTTATAAGTATATTATAGTTTAAACAGATTTTACAAAACGTTGTATTGCATATCAACTATTGCATTAATTAGATATCGCATTTTCGTCAATAGTTTTCGTGTGCGGCCCTACCTGATAAAAGTTTAAACCACCTATTCAAACGTTTAATAATTAATCTATAGTGTATTATTTGCTTATTTTCCACAATATCCAATGTGTAGCATAATATTTAAGTATAGTGTTTGCTGCTCTGAGAGTAGAGTATGTCCCAGCAAGCAATTTGGGGTTTAAAAGATGTCTAATAGCCATCCAAACACAGCCCAGACGTTGCGCTGCCAAATTTGGGCTGTCAGTAAAAACTTTATAGATGTCTGACCATAGCCCAAAAATAAGTAAGTAAATAAATAAATGAAGCCAAACACCTTGTAATCATTGACTTTGCTTACATGATGAAATAACATACATCTCCCAAGTCAGACTATATCGAGTCTATAGTTAAGGTGGGGTGCTCATATTGGCCATTGTTTTGTGCCTTTCACACAACCAGGATCAAAAATTCTCTTAATCTTACAGATTCAAAGAGGCTGAGGTGAATGTAGTCTCCATTGTTTCAGTCTACCATTACTTTGAAGCTCTGCATCTCATTTAGGGGAAATAATGAAAGGGCATGTCTAAAATGTGAAATTCAAAGTGAGCAGGCACAGCTCAGGCTAATTATCCAATGTCCCACACCTACAGTACCACACACTACCTGAACACAGTTTTACAAAGCTGATAATGAAGTCTCACTCATGGCCCTTCCAAGAAACCTTCGATTTAAGGGCGCACTCACACTATCCAAACCAAACCGTGCCCCAGCGCGATTGTTCCCGTCCCTACTACCCCAAAAGCACGCACTTACAATGTACATTTACTGTACAGATGTCATAGAGGAACCATTTTGGGTTCCTTAAGAACTTCCTTTAATTGTTTTTACCTTTGAATATTTCAAATCATTTTCTCCACCAAGAACCTTTCATAAAACAAAAAGGTTCATTGGATGTTAACGGGTCCTTATGGAACCAAATATGGTTCTTCTATGATTTTTTATCCTCTAATTCTCACAAGCTTATCCCGTAAGGATGCATCGCACCGAACTGATTGAGTTTGAGTGCTGCTGGTCCGCCCATGTATCCCAAAAGTGTTAAATGTGAAATACAGTAGATGGAGTAAAGGCCACAGCGTAGCTATTGTGATTGCCTGTGGAGAGAAGGCGAGCCAAACTAGCAATGAATATGGATCACACAGACACAGCAGCCAGGGACACCAATCCTGTTCAAATCCATTTAGGTTGAGTGTGTCTAAATAGGACCTGAGAATCAACCTCTGCCTCCAGGACCTTAGGGACAACCCGCCAGAGCAGTCCATCCACAGCATCCCCCCTTTACCTGACAAAATAAGTGACAAAACACAAACACAACAAGCCTGCAAGGATCCCCTCGTCCGTCTTACCATCAACAAGCATCGAAATAGCCAACACCTGCCAGCAATTCACCTTAACCGAGAAACAACAAGCACTTCGAATCCGAAAGCACACAGCAGCTGTCAGTGCCAGGTGTGGATGAGGTCAAAATGACAGTACAGACAACAGTAACAGACAATTCACTTGTTTGTGAATGTTGCTGTTTTTAGGTTACATCTGTCACAAGGCAAGTCCAGATTTGAAATGCTTTCTTGTTTTTTGTTATTTGTAATATTTATAAAGGAAAAATACCCTCATAAACCATAAATTATGGAACAGGCATGTGCTGAGCTCCTTAGTGCTGGTTTATTTCATAGACCGTCGGGTAATGCATGTCAAGCAGGCCTTGTATTCGTTGAGAGGTATGATCGCATGGCACTACAGATCGCATGTTGAACAAGAAATGGATCGCCACTGTTTGTCCGTCCTTTCATTATACAGCATCGTACTATCCGTCCTGTTCACACTAAACCCACCGTGCAAAAACAAAGTAAATATTTGTCTCCCAGGCAAATGCACATATTTTCCTCACATTTTCTCGTCTGTTTCCTATGGGCTCCCGGCTTGCCGATCTGGCCAGTTTGTGTGACAATAGCTTCTGAAGTAGTTGCTACACATGCCTTGATGTCTCTCTGGTCCCTGAATGTTTGAATATTTTATACCTTCGACATCTTTTTTCCCTGTCAATCTGCCAGCGGTCCTCGATTCATTTTTGCTTTTTTATAGTTGTGTTATCAGATCACCTTTCTACGCTTCGCGGGAATTCATTAGCCATTGTGTAAATTAGGGCTACGGCAGATTTAGGGGAGGAAAACAAGGACGTCTTCACCCCTCTGCTTCTATTTATTCTCTCCGCTGTTCCGGTTTGTTCCTTCACATCTCGGCAGCAATTAACTTTAGGTCATGTACTTGTACATTATTTCTATATAAGTCTCAGGGTTGTCATGCCGCTGTACAAACCAACCAAATATAGAGGTGCACAGTATATACGTGCAGTGTAAGCTTTTTTTGTAATATTCATCATCTTACTGTCAGAGTTTGTACATATTGTATTGTATAAATGTTGACCCTACTTGTAAAAAACAACTTAAGTTATTATTTTGACTGTTTGTTACATACTGTAAAGAACATATATTCTTGATATTTTTATGTCAAATAAATTATTGTGAAATCTATTATTTAAAATCAAACTTTAATGCTACTAATCTCAAAATTTGATCATGAGACTTAAGCCTGTGATATACACAAGTAGGACATGTTCCTTTGTTGGTATTGGTTTAAAGGGATAGTTCACCCCAAAATGAAAGTAATGTCATTAATGACTCACCCTCATGTCGTTTCAAACTCGTAAGACCTCAGTTCATTTTCAGAACTCAGTTTAAGATGTTTTAGATTTAGTCCGAGAGCTTGTTGACCCTTCATTGAAAATCTACGTACGGTATACTGTCCATGTCCAGGAAGGTAATAAAAACATCATCAAAATAGTCCATGTGACATCAGTGGGTCAGTTAGAATGTGTTGAAGCATCGAAAATACATTTTGGTCCAAAATTAACAAAAATGACGACTTTATTCAGCATTGTCTTCTCTCCCGCGTCTGTTGTGAAGAGCATGACCTGGATGACGTGTTATTCTCAGACATGTTTGCAAAGTTTTTCTTTTCAAATTTACAGCGTGCGTCTCCCTCAGACTGTAAACGAAGCCCGGACACACAAAAAAAACCAGGTGGGGCGCACCAGATAACACGTCAGCCATGTCACTGCAGTCATGTGACTTTAGCCTCGCGAATGCGCCTCACAACAGACGCGAAGACAATGCTGAATAACAGAGGCGTCATGCCCATTCAAACTGAGGCGGCACGTGCCCCCTCTGTGGTTTGAGCCAAATGGATTTTGCATACAACCTCAAAATCAAAGAAGCGTCCATTAATCTGTTACTTGTTTTTTAATATGCACAATATTATTAATTCAGTGCTGCCTCCTTGTCACTTTTGGTGATTTTGGCCGTTTTGATAGAGTTTTGATCATGTTACATTACTTTATTCTGGCGGCATTGATCATGTTACATTACTTTATTCTGCTATCTGAGGAATTAAAACGTGTAAGAAACACTCACAACATTTCCAAACCCCAGTACGGTAATGTGCAGTTAACCTCCTCTGTGAAGAAAATGTATGGTTTAAAATGTGACCGTCTCGACGTTATATTAGTAGAGATTTCTAGATTCATCTTCTTGGTACAACGCCAAAATTCACCATTTTTTACTGGGGTGCGGAATCACACGTTCACATGAGGTAAAATTTGATGCAATAATCCGTTCTTCTAATAATTTTATCTAAACATATTTTTTAAAATCATTATTGAACATTAAAATCAATCACGTGGCCAGTGTTGGGGAAAGTTACTTTTAAAAGTAATGCGTTACAATTAGGGCCGGGACTTTAACGCGTTAATTAAGATTAATTAATTACACAAAAATAACGCGTTAAACATTTTTAACGCATTTTAATCGCACTTATTTTTGCACCGCGGAACATTTCTCATGAGTTTCGGCGGACCGATTATACTGGAGCACCAACTAGCGTTCATGACTTCACAACAAACCACAGTGAACATGAACCAAGAGGCTGATGAGATCGCTTTGGTTGGCCCCGTGGATGGGATTTTTTTTTATAAAAAACGAACGGATGTAAGCGTCGATAAAAGCATGGTTGTGTGTAAGCTATGCAACAAGGAATTCACATATCACCGCAGCACATCGAGCATCTCAATGCAAAACATGTCAGTAAAGATTACGGCGTCTTTTACCTTCTGTAAAAAGGTCCGGAGAAATTACCTCAGGTAATACAAATCCAGTGCGAATAGACCAGCTGTAAATATACAAGTAAATCGCGTCATTTCCTTTTAATTTGCGGGTTTCTTTTAAATATAAAAGCGCTTAAAGAAGCATTTACTTGCGTTCTAGACGGAGAAACAAGTCAGTTACAAGTCAGTTTCTGAATAAAACACGACACAAACTTTAAAAAAAAAGTCAAATTTACTTCTCAGAGGCATGGAACTGTTTATGACGTTCTCCCCAAACTGAAATTAAACACAGTGTTTTCGCGTTTTCCTTGTCTGTGTCATGTTGTTTGCACATCTGATATCTGGAAGCAAGGTAACGTGCACGTGAAGACGAGAGGTGACGCGCTGCGCCAACGAGTTACCCCTCCCACTTCTGAATGTTTTACAGAGATTTCTAATCCCGTCCGAATTGACCATTAATATTACCGACGTCCTGTGGTAAAATTACATTACGCCATCTACCCCTGTAAAACTAATCCTGTCCGAATAGGGCTCAATAAACAATATTTTGTTGCTTAAGCTTATGTATTCAGTCATTATTCATGGTACACTCTAAGAACGAATGTGTTAAAAACAACACATTAGTGTTGATTCTGGGACAACACACTAACTGCGTCGTCCCGGAATCCACCCATCTCTGTGTTATTATTGAAACAACACATTTTGTTATACTTGAACACAAAATCAAGACAAAATGACTCATAATGTGTTAAAATTACACATAATGTGTTAAAAGCTTACAGCACAATGATTTGTATAAAATTCTTTCTAAGAGTGTATACTAAAATCCATGTAAAAAAGTACTTCTTAATGTTCTCAGGTCAAATATTTATATGCGATTAAAATGCGATTAATTTAGATTAATTAATTACAAAGCCTCTAATTAATTAGATTAATTTTTTTAATCGAGTCCCGGCCCTAGTTACAATATTAAGTTACTCCCAAAAAAAGTAACTAATTGCATTACTTAGTTACTTTTCATGGAAAGTAATGCTTATGTTACTTTTAGTTACTTTTGCGTTACTTTTTCTTGGCTAAAGCTTGATCTCTTTCAGGCCTTGCAGGAGTTTTTATGACTGAAAAGTTCTGCATTCAGAAATTGCATATTTCATCACAAAAATGTTTAGCTCTGGCCTGCCATCTCAGTTTCTGACTCAAACTGTTTCCACTCAGGCACAGAGAGTGCATACGTTAAGTTTAATTCAGTACATATTTTTTATCAAATTAATTAAACTAAAAAAGTAACTTGAGTTACTTTTTTGAAAAAGTAACTCAAATATTAATGTGTACATTTAAAAAGTAATGCGTTACTTTACTCGTTACTTCAGAAAAGTAATATTATTACGTAACTCAAGTTACTTGTAATGCGTTACCCCCAACACTGCACGTGGCTATAGCTTATGTCAGTTTCGTTGTTTATATACTTTATGGATTCAAAATTACATTCATTTCATAAGATAATGCAGTTGTTGTGCAAAATGCATTAATGACACAATTAAACAAGTTATTAAGCAAAACGTAAATAAACAAAATATTCCTTTTCAGATTTAAATATGATGCCAATATGTCATTATTTTGATATGTATAGTATTTGATATGAAAGTTAGTCAACACTTTTATTGTGGCGGTTTCTGCATGAAAGCACGGGTGTTAGAAATGTAAGTGCCATGGAAAAGACTGAAAGCTCTATAATATTTCGTTTGATGTCTGTGTATGTACAAATTTCTCTGAGCTTTGCACACTGTGTCCCCTTAAAAAAAAAGGTGCACGACGCCCCTGCTGAATAAAGTAGGAAAAAAGTTTTGGGTGAACTATCCCTTTTACATTGATATTGGACAGTCGGGGCCTTTTGGTTTAGGATTAGGATTGTTTGATCCAGATCAATGACTAAAGCTAGGATGTTAATGCAAGCACGTGCTTTACTTATGTACATCACAATGCATTTACAGTACATGCATACAATAAATTCACTGTGTTGGCTGGTATTTGTTCTCTCTTTTTGCCTTGCTGCCGGACAGCGAACAAGAGGTACCGTGGATCGCATGGTAAGATATTTTTGAAATAAAAACAGCACAGCTAGGATGAACATTTTTCTTTATGGTGCATTAGCTAAAACAGATACAAGAATGTCAGTCATTACTCAAAGAAAACCATTAGTACCGCTGTAACTTCTGAAATGTCTTGGAGAGCCTTAGGGTTCAGATAGCAAGAATTGGTTTAATTAAATGGATATTTTATTTTTGCGCCACCTGTTCTGGAAAACAACTTGGAGTTCATGGGAAATAATTGATTTACAACTGTTGACTTCTTTTAATGAATAGTAAGACTGGCAAATTGTAGTAGATTTGTAAAACACACATTTCACTATGCAGTGTGCCATTGAGAAACACTACAGAGTGTGCCCTACGGGCGAAATAATAGGTAGTAACACCAAACATTATTTTCTCTCAATAACTCACGCTAGCCATTCAGAGCACAGATTCAACAGGCCAAGAACATTTTGAAATACAATTATTTGAGTACAAGACTAAACCAAGATAACAAGCGTACGCAAACAAGGAGATAACGCAACCTAATATTTAACTGACAAAACAGAATAAACCAAAGCTTTTAAAATTAAGCCTTCGGAAAACTGTTTTTAGGTCATTTTTTAACTAAAAAAAAAAAAATACAATATCACCAGTGTTCTCATGATAAAAAAGAGGCATTTGTGATGTGTACTGGATCCCTGATGATTTCGCTCCGATTATTGCCTCTCATGGCCACAGGTGAGGCAATGCATGCACTGAAGCAGAATGAAGCAACTAGAGGAGACAGACTCGACGCCCGCCAATCAGATCTCGCGAAACGCCCTTCACGCTCCACAAGATCCCATCATAGGAATTACACTCTTAGTGCTCGAAAAACAAATATGAGTTTTCAATAATATCTTAATGTCTTGCAAAGGGTTACCCCATCTGCAAATACTGTACAGAGGGAAGAAGGGAGGCACTTGTGCCCCATGCAATCTGTTTCGGTCTCGTCTGTTACAGACAACAAAAACCCACTGGAGGCTTAAGTGGAGGAAATTCATTTTATTACTGGATTCCTCTTTACATTGTGTTTGAAGCTTACATTAGCTTATATGTTACGAAGCGTGAGAAAATGATTTCGTTTGTGTTTCGTGAATACTGGTTGTTAAAAGCCAGAAACTGGCGAAACAAAAATTTTAATTACCGTACTGTAATTATCAAGTAATGTTTTCAACTGTGAAAACTGGGTCTGTCTACATAACAGAACTGTATGTTATGGAGAACTTTGTCTATTCTGATAAATAATAGTAATATATTTGCTGAAATTTTTGCCTAAGAGTATACACATAAATTATAATGCAAAAGGCATTTTTCAGACCTGACCTTTAAAATTCTTTCTGTGATACATCATACAATTCCAGACTGTAAGTACCTTTGACATAACCAATATTAAGATTAGTGGTCGACTAGTATGGATTTTTCAATATACAATTCATAACCATTCTGAACATGCAACTTTGTCCTCCATGCGGTCTTTGACACATTTAATAAATCATCCCCAATGCTGTCTTTAATTGGAAATTACCATCTCTTTTAGGACACCCGTAGTATCGCATGAAATTACTGACATGTTCAAATTTTTTAGAGACTGAACTTTTGGAAAGTAAATGAAGTTCACTTCAGCTTCCTACGTCAAATTCAACATCAAAGGCGCAATTCAGGCATTCGACTTAGTTATTTAAATCCTCATTTTCATATCTTTTCAATATTTTAGATATTCTCTAATTTTCGATTTAATAGGCAGTGTTTAATTTTTCACAATTAGAAGAGAGATATGCCTGGGTCATTTTAAAAATGTAAAAACCATATTTTCATGCAAGAATGATTTAGCATAACAGTCAAATGAGGGGGTGGAGAGAGAACCCGACCGTTTGAAGCACAGGACCAGTGCCAAAAAATTCATTATTTAAAATATTGTGTGCTAGCGAGGCTCAATTCCTCATCTCTCTAATTTAGTTGGCTAATTTAGCGTAGATAAATACATTTGCTAATGTGAGATTTGTTGTTTTATATTATTGAGTTGATATGTGTGTTTTTTATTATTATTAGAGGAATAGTCAATTTTCTTAAAAGAAAAATCCAGATAATTTACTCACCACCATGTCATCCAAAATGTTGATGTCTTTCTTTGTTCAGTCGAGAAGAAATTATGTTTTTTGAGGAAAACATTGCAGGATTTTTCTCATTTTAATGGACTTTAATAGACACCAACACTTAACACTTAACTCAACACGTAACAGTTTTTATCAACGAAGTTTCAAAGGACGCAAAACGATCCCAAACGAGGCATAAGGGTCTTATCTAGCAAAACGATTGTCATTTTTGACAAGAAAAATAACAAATATGCACTTTTAAAGCACAACTTTTCGTCTAGGTCCGGTCCAGCGCGACCTAACGTAAATGCGTGGTGACGTAGAGAGGTCACGTGTTGCATGTGTGAAATGCACATTTGCGGACCATTTTAAACAATAAACTGACACAAAGACATTAATTAGTATCATTCCACATACAACAACGTCGGAACAGTCCTCTTTCAACACACTTGTAAACACTGGGGCGGAGTTTCGTGTTCGTCCTCTGTGACCTCTTGACGTCATGACGTGTTGCGTGAGGTCACGCTGATGCTTTCAGGACCGGAGGAATATGAAAAGTTGTAGTTTAAAAGTGCATATTTTTTATTTTTCTTGTCAAAAATGACAATCGTTTCGCTAGATAAGACCCTTATGCCTCGTTTGGGATCGTTTATAGTCCGTTGAAACTCCGTTGAAAAAAACTGTTACGTGTTGAGTTAAGTGTTAAGTGTTGGTGTCCATTAAAGTCCATTAAAATGAGAAAAATCCTGCAATGTTTTCCTCAAAAAACATAATTTCTTCTGGACTGAACAAAGACATCAACATTTTGGATGACATGGTGCTGAGTAAATATCTGGATTTTTCTTTTGAGAAAATTGACTATTCCTTTAAGGATCTGAAATATCAAAATACTATTTGTGCATGCATTGTAAGTTTGGATTGGCATTACGTTTTACAGATAAACGCCTCTTTTCTGTCCTGGTTAGATTCAGATGCCCTGGCAGACCCTGTGGCTCCAGTGATTGTAATCCCACCCCGAAACGTTACAGTAGTGGCAGGGGTGAGTGAAGCCACACTGGAGTGTATAGCAAATGCACGGTGAGTTCATCTGTACAGAAAAACATTATTTCACACAGTCCATTTCATATTCTAATTTAACTGTGGGACCCAGTTTTGTGACGCAATTTAAATTTGAGATAAAAGCATGGTAGCAGTCTGAAACTGGTGTTATATAAAATATATATTACTATTATGTATAATAGTAGTATAAACTGCTATTACTTATATGTACTATTGTATATACTTTATTACGCTTGTAAATTACCAAAAAGGGCAAGCTGGAAAGATTGGTATTGAAGTTTGGTATTGAAACTTGCACAGATGTTTTAAATAGCTTGTTAACTATCTCCCCGCCAGTGTTTTGTAAAAAATTTGCACCGCCAGCATTTTTTGTGATTTTCACAAAATGCCTTCCAGGTAAATTTTCTTCTAAAAATATATAAACATACAAATATATCAAATGAAAGATCAGACCCTCTGCTTTCAAACAAACAAAATGGGGGGGAAAAAACGTTTCATCCTATTTATATTTTTTTCTCTGTTTATAATTCTTAAATATGGGTATTTTTCTTCAAAAATAAAAAATTTTGAGCAAAAAGCTGAAATAATTGCATTATTGTGAAGGAATTTTGTTCAGAGATTCAGAACCATTATCAAAACATAAAATTAATAAATAATGTTTTGCTTCAGTTTTTTATAAATTGAAGGGTATTACAGATTACTTTAAAAAACTCATAAGGAACAAATTTTTTTTTTTATCTTAATTGACGATATAGACGGCTTCATCTGACGCACGTGCGCTGACCCGATACACGTCTGGATCCGAAGTTTACCTCCGGTTTCGTTTTTGTTAATGGTCTGACTAGTTGCTAAACTGATCTCTTGAACAAACGTCTCATCGAAAATATAAAATGTTTTGGTTTCCTGTAATCTATGTGTTGTTTTTTGCCTTGTTATATACATAAACTTTGTTTAAAGAACTTGTTGTTATATTCTTAGCAGAGTTTACCGGAAGTTACGTGCGTGCCACGACAGCCACTTGTTTATGTTTTTACAGCTGAAACCGTCTATAACTCGCCAATGGCGAGGAAAGAGTTAAAATTTCATTTTCATCTGGCAGTATAGTAAGCCACCAGTCAGTATCTTTACATTGCCTTCTCCTGCAGCCCGGTGGAGAAGCTGAGTTTGGTGTGGCGAAGAAACGGCGTAGAAGTTGCCAGCGGCGTGGGCTCCTTTGGCAGACGCTTGACCATTATCAACCCCACAAGCACCGACGTAGGCATGTACGTGTGCGAAGCATCGCTGCTGGACAGCAATGTGAAGCCGGCGGAGGCCAGAGCATTCCTCTCCATCACAGGTAAACTACATCATCCAATAGCTGCATATCTTCTGTCTGACACAATGCTTTCACAGCCATACGTCTATGGGGAAAATCCACAGTCTTAATGGTTTCACTCAGTGGGGAGTGATGAACAGCGAAGCTCTGATAGATATAGCACGACATAACTGCGCATAAAACCTGAAATTACACAGTGTATTAGCCGAGCTAAGAGCTTTTAGGAGAGCCTCAGGCGTTATAGCTATCGGTCACGGCACTCTATGAGAATATCACAAGATAATGTTACACATTAGGATCATCCCGAACACATGCCACTAATGTGCCATCAGACATATTTTTTAAGTCATTTGATTTACTTAATAAGAGAAACCCCACACGTCTTGTTTTGAAATAGAGAATTGGTAGGAGATGAATGTACAGTATGGTGCTCATTGCATGACAAATATTAAGCTGCGTTATTTTAGTGTGTGTGTAAATGAATACATTTTGTAATACACCGCAAAGTGAAAATGGGCAATTAGAAATACATTTGTTGTGGGATTGAATATAGGCAGGTGGAATTTAAAGGGATAGTTCATCATGAAAACATTGTAATTATTTACTCACCCTAATGTTGTTTTAAACCTGAATTAATTTCTTTATTCCATTGAATACAAAAGATTATATGTAGGGTCTAATAAAATACCGTTACATGTGCACATCGGGATATTTTGTTTGGCGGTACTGTATTGATTCTTTAAAAAAATATTGCAATATCGATTTTGTTTTTTCATGACAGTTGTTTTGTTTTGAGTTTAAATCCCGACCGTAAGATAGCGGCCTTCTTATCTCTACACTTAAAGAGTGACAGGAAGTACTTGATAACTTGATAATTGTTTACTAAGGTGTGTTCTTGATAACAGCTTTCCTAAAATTATATCCTATTCTATTCCCAAAATTACAAATATCCCAAACATATCGCCTTGCTTATAGTATCGCGTAGTATTGCATTGCGGCCCATTATCGTGACATATATCGCATTACCACATGCTTGCCGATACACAGCGCTAGTATATGGTACATATAGTATTTTTTCCTATTATTGAGAGTCAGTGGGTGCCATCAACCTTGTGGTTACCATCATTTATCAAAATATCTTCTGTGTTTAACAGAATAAAGATAAACTCATACAGGTTTAGAACAACATAAGGGTGAGTAAATGATGACAGAATTTAACAATTTTTTGGTGAACTATCTCTTTAAAGGCGGGGTGCATGATCTCTGAGAGCCAATGTTGACATTTGAAATCACGTACAAACAAACACGCCCCTACCCCAATAGAATCTGGACCTTCTTTTGATAGACTCGACCCACACATACGCAACCCAGGCAACGAAGCCGGTTAGTAGACACGCCCCTTACTGCTGATAGATAGATAGATAGATAGATAGATAGATAGATAGATAGATAGATAGATAGATAGATAGATAGATAGATAGATAGATAGATAGATAGATAGATAGATAGATAGATAGATAGATAGATAGATAGATAGATAGATAGATAGATAGATAGATAGATAGATAGATAGAGCTCACTAAACTTTCTAATGTAAGAAAAAATGACTTCGTTACTTAAAGATAGTCATCTGTGTTGTGAGTTAACACCTCAATTTAGATACAGAGATGAACGAGAAGAACAGCACTAAGTGATTTTAAATTGGAGAAGATGGTTTATTGAATATTCTTAGTTGCATTCTCGATGGTCTGTCTGACTTCGTCTGACTAGAAGCAGATTTAGCAGGTGTTGTTATGTCAAACACAGACAGTGGAAATTTCCTGTTTCACAACATGCCCTTATAAAAAACCTTGAAATGGCGACCATTAAAAACCCATATCTTCTTGTGAAGACAAAACAGTGCCAACATAAAATTACACTGCAGCAATAATAAAAAGTTGAATAGAATGATAGGTAGAATAAAACATATATATAACTAATAAACTAAATATATAAAAATTAGTAAAGAATAAGAAATGAAATAAAATGCAGATGTACAGTACTGTGCAAAAGTCTTAGGCCACCATGCCACCATTAGATTTGTTGTTTTTGCAATTCTATAGTGATCATATTTTATTATTTCTCAGTCTCTGTATTAGAATACAACCAGAAAATACAGGAAATGTGTACGTAGTATTGTAAAACTGTATAAAAGCTGAAGTGTCAAGTATTTAGGGTAAATTCCCCTTCCACTCGAGCAATAGCAGGAAACTGCAGGATCTCTTAAACCTAAATAAAATTAAATCCTAATTTCTAATTCTAATGGAATGACTTCAGGACTTCAGTCTCCTCAAAAAAGCTCAAGATGTGTTTCATGCCAAGAGAGGTCACACAAAATACTAACTGATGCCTGAAGAAGACATTTTGTTTTGAATTTTTGTTTTGTTTTTAATTTTGTGTACATATTTCCTGTATTTTTCTGTTTGTATCTTAATAAAAAGAGTGAAAAATAAATATGGATGGACATTAAAACATTGCTAAAACAACAAAGCTGGTGGTGGTGGCCTAATGCTGCAATTTACACCAACCGAGTTTCAGGCGTCAAAATCGCGTCTACCGCGCCCCTAGTTTGCCGCTTGAACAGTTTGAATGCATTTGCGCGTCTAGAGCGAAGTATACATGCGGAAAAAGCAAGCATTTGACAAGCGTCAGAGGCAAAATCTGCTTCTTGTGGGAGGAGCAAGTGCTATGCGGTTGGCGGTTGTCTTTTTGCAGGATGGCTGATGTTGATTGTGCATTTATCGAGAGAGTTACTGGTTTGTATTTAGTCAAATAAATGGCGCGGGTCGATAAACGTCACGTGACTCAAAAGTTAAATGTGTATTTACAACTTACCAGGTTGCCCAATGTCCTCACTGACACTCTTCCAGGGAGGTCCTTTTTATTCCTGTCTCTATAGAAATAAGAACTTGTGTCGTATAACTCCGGGTGACTGCTCACGGACAATATCAAGTGTTCCTTAATGCTGAATGAGTGACTCCGGGCGGGGCTGCCGCCACAGCAGCAACCAGGCTCCTGATTGGTTGAAGCGGCGCGAAAATCCGACAAAGTGCAAATTTCTCAACTCGGGCATCAGCCGCAAATTCATGTAAATCGCAAACCACCATGCTCAATGAGGCGGAATTGCGTCTACCGCGCCGCACCAAACACCTAACCTGCGCCGCGAGACCTCCAGACGCACGTCAATGCGTCTTCACATTGACTTAACATTGAAATCACTCGTGCTTGACGCCTCTACCGCGGCTGGTGTAAACGCAGCATAAGACTTTTGCACAGTACTGTATGTCTATACTCTCAAGTCATCTCTTAAATACACACACATGTTACTTTTAAGAAACTCAGAGCTTAGATCCTTCAGATATATAGATAGATAGAACTTGTACGACTACGTGAATCACTGTATGTACTGTGCTAAAACTAATTTTATTCCTCAAATATTTCTTTATCTCCAAGCGAGTAAGATTGTCAGTCACACTGCTGTTGACAGCAGTATACAGATTCTTAAGATTCTCAATTAACTGTCTCCTCAGTGATTCATCTTTAACTTTTTCTCTGGAATGTAGGCGTCAGATTGAATTAGCATTTTTTCTGTGTTTGCAGATTTTTCACAGAGTTCATACAGTACAGCTCATCAGATGTTTCTATGTACAGTTATATATGGAAACCTATCAAGCTAAACAGCATATTAAATATTTATGCCTTTGCTTCAAATCGGTGTCCATTCAAGAGTCGAGCTGACAGGTGTTCTGAGCATCATGTGAAGTCCAATACATATGTATAGAGTGACGAATCCGTATCAGGAGCAACACTGAGTTGACTTAAATTGATGAATGTGGGCTGTCAGTGTGGCGTTCCACATAAGTCAAGAGATTAGCGACTGTTTGGATTCAAGATTGCAATTCATCTGCTTGGTTGTGTAAAACATGTACTTCAGCTTTTCAAATGTATGTAGATTTCTATAAGGAAACATGCGCCAGCCTTTGTTATGATTTTACAAATGTTTAATGTCTTCCAGAAATGTTTCTTCTTTAAATATATAGACTTGCAATATCAACAAAAAATAGTTTCATCCTATCTTCATTTGTTCACCTGCTGGATAATAGCGGAAATATGGATTGCCGTGAAAACTCGTCATTGGCAGGAAAGCGTTTTCTTTTAATTGACGAGATAACTTGTCAATGGCAGGGAAAGAGTTAACAGCACCATTCACTTCCATTGTCCTTCATTCTTAGAGCAGCCTAAAACAGCCTTATGATGTTTTAGAAAGGAGAAAGTAATACATAATAAGAAAGTAATACAGTATGGGGGGATTAAACTATTTAATTTTCCTTTATAAGGCACATATTATGCAAAATCCACATTTTGGACATAAATGTGTGTCGGCGGTGTGTGAACAAACAACCCTACAGTGAAATAATAATCACCCTCTACTTTTTTAATCCCCGTTAGACCAAAGCAGTCTCATTAGACATGCTGTTTTGATTCTCTTGTTAATATGACATCACAAAAACAAAGCTCCTCCCACAGCCACTGACTGACTGGTTAATTTTACCCAAAGCTTTTGTAAATTTTATTTAATTTAAATATTTTTACTGAAAACAAGACAAAAATACTAAGTAAGAAAGTCATTTTTTTGCCGTGTATTTTTAACTAAAAGTGCTCAGTGTCTGTTGATAAGGGAGTGAGGAGCTGTACCTCATTTGCATTTAAAGGTACAGACACAAAGACAGCGCTTTTTTTTAAATGGGCATAATATTTGCAATTTAAAACCAAATATCATTCTTATGAATCTTCTTACAGTATAATGCGGGCAATAATAAATTGCAGATATTTGTTGCTATGGGGTCATAACAGATGTTTCCTGACTATGAAATCTATAATGAAAGTCTTCAATATAATGAGTACAGCCTCAGTGACCATCTGTGTCTCTGCAGGATGTCCAGATATTCGAGTAGAGGATGATGTGCATTAACTGAGTGAAGTGAACGAAATGTGCCCACCAGGGCTCTCAATCTTAATGCGACCCTTCCACATGTCTGACTCCCATCACACATGTCAAAGACACACGAGTACATTAACTACACAACTCCAGCGTTTTACTTTTGACAGTGTTTATGAATTCATTACTCTTGCTCCAGTAAACTTAAACTTTCGCTGCAGAAAAGGGAATAGATTTGTCTCACACCCATATGCGTTCAATGAAAATCTCATTTAAAAAAATATATATTTCCTTATTTCCATCGATGGCGTGACGTGATTATTTTTTAAACCCTTTATGTATTTTAATACCTTGAAAAAAATCATCTTTGAGCAACGTTGGCGTGTTCTGAAATAAACTTGTTTGTTTTTGCAGAGGTGCCCTATTTTACTGCCGAGCCCAAGAGGAAGCTGCTGGGAGAAGTGGAGAAAACCGTGGATATCCAGTGTCAAGCTCGAGGTGAGCGTTCCTGTGTTGCTGTAGCCCAACTGGGAAAGTTCTTGGGATCATCTCTCGTTTTGCATTTAGAGTTATTAAAGTTTTATAAGTATTCCCATTTCAAAAGTACAATGTAGTTTAGACCCACTCTTTGAGGGCTTACTGTGGGTTCACACCAGACGCAAGTTCAACGATTTGTGCTAGTAGATTACATATAAAGTCAAAGCAAAGACGCGATCAGACCATAGGCTGCTAAAAAAGATGGTCGTAGTGTCTGTGACATCACCCATAGGTTTCTGAAGAACGTTTTTGAAGCTTAAAGTAGGCAGTGCTTCCCGTCGCCATATTGGCTGCACGTCACTGCGCATCACTTGCGGATATCCGAAAATGGGTAACGTGGGTGAAGCTGAGGTGACTGGTTGCTGAAACCACGCCCGCCTAGCTCGACTCTAGTGAAGGCAGTGTCTGTTCAACCGTCACTGAAGTGGCCACGCCCCTTAATTATGCAGAACTTTAAAGCTTAATATAATTTCAATGGATGAGTTATAAAACATTCACCCCCCTCACAGTTGTCATTAAGGGCAAAATTAGCTATACAGACCAAAAGCACGTTTTGTACCAGGCTGTAAACATATTATTTTCTACTGTAAAGTTGGGCATTTTAACATGGAGGTCTATGGGAATTGACTCCCTTTTGGAGCCTGTCCCTAGCGGCCAGTCGATGAATTGCAGTTTAAACCACTTCTGTATTGGCTTCATCAGAGAGATCGGAAGGTTGCCCCTCGGTTCAGACACGTCCTCGCGTGGGGCGATGCAAATGACAGGATATGGGCGGCGCGTTTGCCGCAAACCGTGCTATTCGCCTCAAACGCATCTTCGCCCAAGTTGAAAATATTCAACTTGAGCGAGAAATTCGCATAACATGAAGTTAAATCCTGCGAGTAATCTAGAGCGAGTAACGCGATGCCCCGCGTTTGGTGTTTACGTAGCATTCGAGCTTTAGTAGTTTTGCAAGCTAAAGGTATTTACAGCATCTCCATTCACATTTAGAAATGAACTCCCTCTGGTTTATTAACTAATTCAAAACTGTGATTTG
Source organism: Misgurnus anguillicaudatus (assembly GCF_027580225.2). Classification (NCBI taxonomy): domain Eukaryota; kingdom Metazoa; phylum Chordata; class Actinopteri; order Cypriniformes; family Cobitidae; genus Misgurnus; species Misgurnus anguillicaudatus. The sequence goes on from NC_073355.2 coordinate 19,485,172, forward strand.
CTCTGAGTGGTGAATCTGATGACTGTTTGGAGGTGATTCCTAAAATTTCTACATTTCAGAGAATGTCACTGTCACTTTATCCAGGACAAATGGCGGCCTTTTAGAAGAGCGAAGAAGGGTTTACGATTAGCCGTGAGATATGATGTGCTGATGGGAAAGGGCTTAAGCCATTATCATTATATAGTGAAGAAATGGGCGATGAAATGGTGTTGGTTTTCTGCCCGTTTTCTAATAGCGTCGAAATGGAGAGTCAGCCCGACGGTTATAACCGTACTTATGATATTTGTCCGTCGTGGTTCAAGCTCGGCCCGGCTGCAATTTCATCGAAGGTAAAAATGATCCCTCAGCATCAGATGGGCCGCAAGAAATGAAAACAACCAAGTCACAGCGCTGCATCCTCGAGAGCTGAAAAAGGAATCAATCCATTACCTCTCTTATGTGCTGCTTCTGGGACCATTCACACTTTTTTATGCGTCTGGTAGAAGGGAATCGGTTTTGTTTTGAGAAGTCTCGTCTCTCCGGAGCAGATTCGAAATGATTGAAGCTCAAAAGGATCAATACAGAGACACGATCAGAGCCTCTACATCTTTTGATATGTCATTGAAGATTTTTGCACAGCAAAGTCTGGAGCCTGTAAACATGGGCGAGGAACGTTAAATGAATCTGAATCATACAATCTGGTGGTCTTCTCAAGAGCCACAGCTAGTGATGATTGTCTCTGTTAGTTTCTTCAGCTGTTACTTAAATCTTTTTCCCCAGAGCGCACACTTTACCAAGCCGACGAATATTCTTAGAAGCGTGCTGGCGGACTCTGTTTAGAGGCTTAAGGCCTTAGATCATCTCATTTTCACTTGAAACTTCATCTTTTTTATATCCCATAAAGGCACCAGCCAGCATTTTCAAAATGCGGCCTCGTACCAAGAATGGAGATAAATATGGTGTAATTTTACATAAGCAAAAAAGATTCACTGAAACTTGAAATTGTATACACTATAATATAAAACAGACAGTAGGGGAAAACCAATGCTATTTTTTGTACATGCTGTATGGTTATACATTTCTTAGATCTGACCTGTTGAACCCGTTATGTTGTGTTTACATTGTATAGGGGTGCCCGTTCCCAAGCTGGAGTGGTATAAGGATGCAGTTCCCCTTAGTAAACTCAACAACCCGCGCTACAAGGTCATCTCCAGCATGGGTCTTCAGGTCAAGAGGCTGCAGCCCAGTGACGTTGGCATCTTCCAGTGTTTTGCCAGAAACTCAGCTGGGGAAGCTCAGGTCCACACTTATCTGGATGTCACGAGTAAGTCAGAACTCTACCATGCATTCCTTATTTCATATTTTCCAAAGGAATAGTTTAAAGGTAATCACATACTCTTCCTCATGTTGCTTCAAACCCGCCGTGGTGTCTGACAGTCTTTACTGGAATAGAAAGTCATATTAGTTCAGTTTGACACTTTTGTTCAATTCCTAGAAATACAGTAGCTCTCTACTTGCTACAGGTAGTGATATCCAAATTGTTAAAAAGATCTGAAAGTATTATTCTTTCTTGAATACAAGACTTCTCTCAAGAACTTTTATCAACAAGGCAAGGTCTGATGGATGGTAAGATAATCAGTAAATAATGACTTCTCAGTCTGTAACTCACATAACACTTACACAGCTCGTAAGGTTGAATAGAAAAAGCGCTGCATTGCAGTGCATTCTTCAACAGTTTGTACTTTTGTAACAAGGGTTGAAACATGCAAAAGTGAGTAAATTAATTGTAATTTTGGTGAAATGCTACTCAAAACAAACTATTTAAAAGGTTTAAGACACAATATGTCATTTTTGCAGCTAGAGATCGACATACAGAACACTCTCTAAACTCTCAGGTAAAAGTGTACAAAAGTTGTCATTGGGACGGTACCTTTAAAATGTACCATTTATGTACCTCTCATGGTGATTTTCCATTGGATAGTACCCCACGGTTTAGTTTGGGTCAGGTCAGCTCACATTATTTTGGCATGGTTAGTTTTTCTGTCGAGTTTAGTAACACTTTCGGAGTGGGAGGGATTATAGGCGTGTCGTTATATTTGCGCTGCCTACTGCTGTGACATCATACAAGTGAGAGCGTCATTGTACATTCCTATACATTCATACGGAAGCTGAGAGAGGCCATGCACTATTATTATTTTTGCTTGCTTGTTTTCTCGTGATCACGACTTAGTTTCTCATTATCTCGAGATAACAAAAGTTGTTTTCTCGTGATCTCGACATAACAAAAGTTGTATTCTTGAGATGTGATTAAAGCTTACGTGTACTCGATAGAACTTGTTGTTTTGTTTGTAAACAGCAAAATAATAATTTGCTAAATTAGCATTGATGAACAAATGAGATTTTACTTGGATCAGATATTCGCTCAAGCTGAAATAGATTTGTCAATCTTTACAATTTTACAGTGGTGAATTTAGGGGCCGTTTTAATTTACTTAATAATATACACGTTTCTACTTTTAACAGCATTTAAATGGAATAACTTAAAGTCAACAAACAATCACAACACTAACGTGTTTATGTGGTTGTCAGCTATAATGCACACTTTTTAAATTTGTGATATTTATTTAAATAACCTGTTAAATACTATTGAAGATAGCAATGTGTACAGTATTACTTTAGAGATGGTCCCTTAATTCACAAACATGAACCGTCCAACTTTATTTATTTATTAAGTCTACCGGCTACACATTAGTTAGACGTGTGGTAACGGCGAAGATCCCAACTCATATGCATTAAAAGTCCACTTCAAAATACACTAAATATTATGGACAGGAAATTACATTATGACATTTGGATTATCATGTCAGGATAATGAGAAAACGACTTTAGTTTTCTCGAGATCATGAGAAAATTGAGTCGCGATCACGAGAAAACAAGCCAGCAAAAATAATAATAGTGCATGTGCTCGCTTGGCTTCCGTACATTCACTTATTTAACACAAATTTAAAATTGGCCACCACAAACAGATGTTTGCACATCGTGTTCTGTACAAACACCCGTGGCGTCAGTCGACGCGCTCCACTAAGCCTCATTTAAGTTTCATTTAAGCATAAATGCAGACGTGCGCATCGCAAATGTGCTGCCACAAACTGCAAGTCTGGAAAAAATTGGTATGGTGAACCTGATTCTCAACCTGTGGATGTTTTTCATCGTTTAAAGGGAGTTTGGGAACTTATAGCAGAGCACAGATGACAACATGTTTGCTCGAGACAGCACAAGCTAGCACGAAGGTAAAGCTAATCTTTTACATTATAGCGATGACGCTGGTAGTGACGATTCTCTCAACCAATCAGTGATCTACAGTGTTTTCGCGTCATGTTTTAGTATCAGCTCAGGTCGCTTGGAACGCCAACATAGGTGGTACTAAAAAACTTATCAGGGACAACAAACTGCACCCAGTGGAAAAGCTCCCTTACTTACTTTTAAAAGTAAGCTGACCCGACCCAAACTAAACCAAACCGTGGGGTGCTATGCAATAGAAAAGCGCCATAAGGTACCAGTGTGTACTGTCACCCCAGTGACAACTTTTGTACCTTCTTGTACCTTTTTCTTAAAGAGTAAGGAGCATGGAAGTTGTAGTCTTTAGCTCCACTGCCATTTGGAAATCAGTCTGACAAGACAGGACTCAAAATGTATGCTTATGGATGATGTAATAAAATAATGTTTTATAAATGTTTTCATAACAAAAGCAAACAAAACGACTTGATTTAAAAAACAATAAAGGTGTGCTAGACACTATAATACTTTTGACATCTCTTGAGAAGTCGAACACATTAATGACTTCTACCGCTGTAGTGAGGATTATGCAGGCATGACACAACTGACAGGCAAGCCTTTGAACAGGGACTTTGCATTGGTTAAAATTGCAAATTTTCTGTTTCAAACATTGTTGAATACATTTGGAATGATGTGAGTACACAAGCGAACAAAATGTTTAGGACTGTGCTTGTGATTTTTGGATATTTTAATGCTTAAAGGGCACCTATTATGCAAAATCCACTTTTACAAGGTGTTTGGACATAAATGTGTGTCGGCAGTGTGTGAACGCAACAACCCTACAAGAAAAAAAATCACTGTCTCCTTTTTAATCCGAATTAAACCAAAGTAGTCTCAATGATTCTCTTGTTAATGTGATGTCACTTATAAAGCCCCACCCACAGTCACTGACTAACTGGGTTCATTTTACCCAAAAGCTTTTTTAAATGTGTTTGTTAGCATGTTGTTGGGCTAATGTGGCTAAAGATACTATTGTCCCAGACTGTATTCACTAAAACCAGACTTTTTTTAACTAAACGTGTTCTGTTTGTAAGGGAGTTAGGGGTTGTAGCTCATTTGCATTTAAGGATAAGTCAATTTTCTTAAAAAAAAATCCAGATAATTTACTCACCACCATGTCATCCAAAATGTTGATGTCTTTCTTTGTTCAGTCAAGAAGAATTTTTTTTTTTAGGAAAACATTCCAAGATTTTTCTCATTTTAATAGACTTTAATGGACCCCAACACTTAACAGTTTTAATGCAGTTTAAAATTGCAGTTTTAAAGGACTCTAAATGATCCCAAACGAGGCATAAAGGTCTTATCTAGCAAAACGATTGTCATTTTTGTGACCTTACGTAATTGCGTAATGCCGTGGAAAGGTCACGTGTTACATATATGAAACGCACATTTGTGGACCATTTTAAACTATAAACTGACACAAAGACATTAATTAGTATCATTCCACATACAACAATGTCGGAACGGTCCTCTTTCTCCACACTTGTAAACACTGGGGCGTAGTTTCGCATACGTTCTCCGTGACCTCTTGACGTGATGACGTATTGCGTGAGGTCGCGCTGGCACATCACAAGACCGGAGATAGAAGAGAAGTTGTGGTTTAAAAGTGCATCTTTTTTATTTTTCTTGGATCGTTTCACTAGATAAGCCCCATATGCCTGGTTTAGGATCATTTAGAGTCCTTTGAAACTCCGTTGAAAAAAAACTGTTAAGTGTTGGGGTCCATTAAAGTCCATTAAAATGAGAAAAATCCTGGAATGTTTTCCTCAAAAAACATAATTTCTTCTCGACTGAACAAAGAAAGACATCAACATTTTGTATGACGTGGATTTTTTTAAGAAAATTGAATAATCCATTAAACGTGTTTTTGCTCCCTGCCAAATAGAGACATTTTGTACATGCTAAAATAAATGATCTATGGGGTATTTTGAGCTGAAACTTTAAAGAAGCATTCTAGGCACACCTGAGACTTATATTACATCTTGTAGAAATGGGCATAACATGTGCCCTTTAAATCTTACATATTGTGTCTATAAGTATTAATTATTGATACAAACAAGGGCATCAGGTGTGACCAACCAGAGGATGTATCTTATCTCAGCCGTTTTGCAGCATTTCCCCGGTCTGACAGATGTGTCTGTGGTCATGTGTTTCTGACTCTCTTCTATGAGAGATGTAAACGCTCCCTGTGGAGAGTTGCTTGTCTGGAGTTGATTACATCGTGGTGTATGTCGGGCCGCGGGCCCTGATCTGTGCTGGATGAGAACATTAAGATCCCCTCAGAGGAGCACTTTCATCACACTGATAATTACCACAGACCCGACTGCACATATTTATGACAGGTAGATTGCCGTAATGATTGTTACTTCGAGCTGAGTTGACCTTTGTATCATCTGATTCTCCATGATTGCACAAAATGTTTTCGGAAGCGCTTCAGAGTGCAAAGGTCATTTACATATAGAATACTTAAAGGTACAGTAGCAAAAACATACTGTTTAAAAATAATATATGTAATGTTTCGACTTAATTCTATTTAATTTGATATGCACATACTGTAAGTATAAACTGTATCAAAGCCATTTGTAAGCTGACATGGTGTCGGTTTTGTGCAGTATTTCATAATGCCAATAGGGGCTAAAAAGTAAACTTGAATTAAATATTTCATATAAAATCTAATTAGTGGCACATTTTTCTTATTGTTGTTTTAAACTTAATTTTGATGTGTATTTAGATATTTGTAATGGAAAACAAGACAAAGGGCCATCTCTTTCACCTGGCGCAATGTTAAGTCAGGCACTACGCCAGTGTTTTTTTTCCAGTTTCAGCCCAATGCAGTTATAATTTTTATGTCCAGCACCAAATTGTTTAAATGACAAATGCACTTGTGCCAATCTGTTCACCCATGGGCGCTGGTCTGAAAACGAGGTGTGGTGAGGTTCATTGTTGGTTCGTTGCTATTTAAAAGCTGAAAATGCTTTTTTTTCTTATATTTTTATTTTGAATCACAAAACAACATACGATACAGTATACTATTAGTTTTTAAGATGTCAGTCCATCCGGTAACACTTTATTTTACGGTGTCTTTGTTACACATGTTACATGTAATTATTATAGTAATAACAGTTAATTATGCATAATTACATGCAACTAACCCTAAACCAAACCCTAATCCTAACCCCAACCCTATAGTAAGTACATGTTGTTAATGATGATTACTTGGTACTTAAATGTATAATTACAATGTAACAGTGATGCCTTAAAATAAAGTGTGACCGTCCATCCTATTCCAACAGCCTTAACAATAATTACATTTTAATTACATCAGGCACATTATGTAAAAAAAATACACCTAGTACAGGGGTGGGAAGAGATTAGAAATGAATAGATAAATAAGTAAATACATAAGAAAAAAAGGAAAAGTAGAGAAAAATGCATTTTTTTATTCAAAGACGCGCACACGTGCAGCAGCACACAAACATGCCAATTATTAGAACTGAAAGGATTACAATGTAAAAGACTTTTATTGAGTGCATAAAGATAAAAATACCTACATGTCATAATGGAGAGTCAGTATAAGAATGACCTATTTGCAGTAATGATGAATGAAATTGGTTTCCTCTCTGAAGAAGCATTCAGTCTTTGCTCTTGCAATTCCGTAATGCATATAAATAGCAAATCTGTCGTGGTGCCAGCGCAACTGGCCTTTAAAGGATTAGTCCATTAAAAAAAAAATCCAGATAATTTACTCACCACCATGTCATCCAAAATATTGATGTCTTTCTTTGTTTAGTCGAGAAGAAATTATGTTTTTGAGGAAAACATTCCAGGATTTTTCTCATTTTAATGGACTTTAATGGACCCCAACACTTAACAGTTTTAATGCAGTTTAAAATTGCAGCTTCAAAGGACTCTAAATGATCCCAAAGAGGCATAAGGGTCTTATCTAGCGAAACGATTGTCATTTTTGGCAAGAAAAATAAAAATATGCACTTTTAAACCACAACTTCTCGTCTTCCTCTGGTGTGACGTGCCAGCGCGACCTCGCGTAATTCCGTAATGACGTTGAAAGGTTACATATATAAAACGCACATTTGTGAACCATTTTAAACTTTAAACTGACACAAGACATTAATTATTATCATTTGACATACAACAACATCGGAACGGTCCTCTTTCTCCACACTTGTAAACACTGGGGCGTAGTTTCGCATACGTCATCCGTGACCTCTTGACGTGATGACGTATTACAATCGTTTGAAATCGTTTAGGTTCCTTTGAAACTGCAATTTTAAACTGCATTAAAACTGTTAAGTTTTGGGGTCCATTAAAGTCCATTAAAATGAGAAAAATCTTGGAATGTTTTCCTCAAAAAACATAATTTCTTCTCGACTGAACAAAGAAAAACATCAACATATTTTGGATGACATGGTGGTGAGTAAATTTCTGGATTTTTTTAAAGAAAATTGACTAATCCTTTAAAGGGAATGGAAGATGAGACTCTCATTGGTTTATTGCACGTTACGCCCAAAACACACCCATGACTCATTGAGAGAATAGGTGCAACCCTTTTGGACAATGCACGTTGAACAACTTTTTGAGTATTATTACCGTATTTTCCGGATTATAAATCGCACTTTTTTCATAGTTTGGCGGGTCATGAAACTTAAGTTCAGGTAGACTTATACGTCAAAATTATTTCATATGAACCAAGAGAAACCATTACCGTCTACAGCCGCGAGAGTCCGCGCTATGCTGCTCCTGTATTTATGTAATTCAATGGATTCAGTGATGTGGAATGACTTCGGGACCTTTTTGAACTTGATTTGGCTTGTCGTGTTAATTTAGCCTGTTCAGCCTCTCAGGTATGTTCTGTCTGCTATTGTGTAAATGTAAATAATGGGTTATGTTACTTTAACATGTACGGACACCTATTCAGCCTGCTATTCTGTGCTATTGTTTAGTTGAATAACTTGCCTTTCCAGATTAAATGTCTGTTTGATTTTGTGAAATCAATTTCTAAATAAACCGATGTATAGTCCAGTGTGACTTATATATGTTTTTTCCTCTTCAAAATGCATTTTTGACTGATGCGACTTATGGAGTGACTTATATTCTGGAAAATACGGGTGTATGTTAAATAATATGATTTAAATGCAGTCCACATACAGAAATATTGTGTTTTTTATGTTTAAATAGCTCTACGATTCTCAGAATTGGCCCCAAGCCTGTTTGAGTATGAGACCCCTGCTTTAAATCATAAAAAATATTAATAAATCCGTTTTTCAGTGCATCCCAACACAGAAACACAGCCGCAACCATTGATATAAGTTTAGAGCAGAAATATCTGTCCGCCGGCCAAAGAAACGCTTTTGAAAATCATTACTTTTCCAAAGCTAGTGGGGTAGAAATTTAACACTTCAGCTAATTCTAAGGGTCAGAAAGAGTGAAGAAAAGTTAAGTAAAACTAAATTATGACTGTTTGTTGCAACCTTGACTTATATTAACTTTAGAAAAAGTCGTGCTATTTTAAAGACCTTTTCGCCCCAAGAAAACTTTAAAGTGCAACTCCTTTGTACGTGCACTCAACCTGTACGATTGATATCCAGCTAAAGATCAAGCAGGGAATGCAGCGCGCTGTGTCTCGCTTATTGACTTCACATATCTAGACTCTCTCATTGACCGGCAGTTCAATCAATGATGCGTTAGTTTGTCTGCAGGCTTTATTATTCCTGTACTGTATAGATCTGTTTCATGCTAAAGTGATCAAGGACAAGTACAGTAAATGAATGTTAGTGTGGCGTGTAATCGCTCACCATGTCTTTATCTCCCCAGAGAGGATGTGAACAGGGTCAATGCAGAAACAGCATGAGTGTTGATTTTCAATGCCAGTCTACCTCTGATTTTTAAGTGTATATGATTGTGTCAGGATGTAATTTTCAAGTGCTCTGGCAAAGAACTGAGATAGCTTTAGAATATATGAATTTTAGAGAGATAATAGCTCTATGTACGAAAAGTGAGCCGACTTGATGCCCACATAGACAGATGAAATTGACCATCATAAGTGACTGATTTTGCACGCTGTACTCTGTGCGTCATATAAACTGTGCCAAGCATACAACATGCTTTATTCCAGTAGAGATTATGATATTGCCAAAATCATGTGAAAGCAGTATGCAATTATTGCTCAAAATAATCATTTAATTATATAATGCATTATGGGACCCAGAGGATTACATGCAGCCTCATAATTTGGTCAGACAGTATATTTGGGATCCTGCCTGTGAAAACCAAGCTAAATTGATTTTTTGGGGGCGATTTAATGTTTTCCATAAAATCAGCTTTAATGTAAAGAACATTATGTGAAAATATAACCTCGATATCTTTAATATTGACTGAGTATGCTCTGAATGATTGTAATCAAACTAGATGATAAGACTTTAACTTGGATTTCACAGACACGGTCACATTTAACTTTTTACCTTTTGAAACAACACACTGATGTTTTCCTCCTCCGGCAGCTATGAAACACAGAAATTGAGTTTCTAAGCCATGGCATCAGTATTTTTCTCATAAAAAAGGTTTGCACAGAAATTAGACAGCAAGCTGTAATGGGTTTTGTTTTCCTGCCTCGACTGTTCCAAATTAATATGGCACATTTTCAACGATGCATCCAAATGGCGCTTTTTTCCTCTCAATCGGGATTACGTTCTACTTTCCAAATGAAAATACCTATTCATTTACACATCTCTGTCCATTAAAAATGACCTAGTAACTTCACAATGCCTTCATTATGGCCACCCAATCACAATAGCATAATTAAATTAATGCCAGTTACCATTTCAGGCTTGAAACGCACATTTGCAGGCATCTACTGGTTCGTAATAAAAAGCATCAGCATTTTAGGGGAAGTATGGACAGTGCAGTGCTATAATTCTATTTTTTAGCTTAAAATAATTTGTGTGTGTTCCTTTGGGGATTTGTGGATGGACTGTGTTAAGCTTAAATGGGAGATTCGAAAATTCGAGACTTTTTCCATGTTTAAGTGCTATAATTGGGTCCTCAGTGCTTGTATCAACCTAGAAAATGTAAAAAAGAACAACCCACTAACTTAGTTTTGGTAAACCATTCTCTGCAAGCATTTGAAAAAATACGTCATTGAAATTTGGCTCCCTTTGTGATGTCAGAAGGGGATAATACCGCCCCTTGATCTGCACTATCCAACCACAGCACTGCCATTTGGTGCGGAGATCAGCTCATGTGCATTTGGAGGGACACATCCAGGGACGGCGCATTTTTGCTCACACCTACTGTACAAAGTGGCAATTTTAACTTGTTAAAATAAATTATCTATATGGTATTTTAAGCTAAAACTTCACATATGTACTCTGAGGACACTAAAGATGTATTTGACATCTTAAAAAGGTCTTGTGAAATGTCCAGACAGGATGTGCCGTTTTCCCATCTGATTAAAAATGCGACGGTGTGTTCTCCAGGCATTGCTCCAGAATTTACCGCAGCACCGGTTGACATCACTGTCACAGATGGAGCAGTGGCCACATTCACTTGTCAGATGTCTGGGGCTCCTAAACCTGCCATCACCTGGAAAAGAGGTAAGTGTAATGTGATGTTTCAATTATAGCATTGCTACTTGAATTTGGGCCACTGAGTCAAGCCCATAAATCAGATTAAGTGTGCAGGTTGTGGATGTCAAAAATCCCCGTTCTCCTCCACTAAGCCGATACTAAAAAAGTAAAGTAGTACCATAAACACTATTTTTACCACCACTGTATAAGTACAGTCTCAGTACAGTATTTGAGTGCTCAAGTATTCAAGTATGACTGACAACACAGCTGTCTTGCATGCATATCGGTTTTTTTTTCGTAAAAAGTGTGTGCTTAGGGAAATATGGTGTACATCTGAAATGTAAAGGCAATACTATGTCCAGCTCAAATATGGAAATCTTTCCTGTCAAGCAAATGTGTGAAGTGTGTAATGTAAACACAGCTGGTTAAAATATGAAACAGAATAGACATCTGTGGTGTTACATTGTGAATTTGTTGAACATTAATTCATGCATTAGCTATTAGCATAAACTGTATTTTGGGCGGTTTCCCAGACTTAATTTTAGATTAATCCAGGACTAGGCCTTAAACCCGGTACACACCACAAGATAATGGGGCTGAATTTGGGCCGATTTTCCCCCCTTAAGACAATCGTCTTCCTTAAGACGATCGTCTTTGTGGTTGAACGGATTATCTTGTCAGATTTTCCTGTGGTGCACGGTCAATCGCAAATCATAAATATTTAGCATGTTAGCAAAAAGCAGTCCATTTCATGCCATTTCTTTATGCCCGTTGTTCGCCATGTCTGTTTACTGTGAAGTCACGTTTGGCCGCTAGAGACATCACAAGAAAATTTCCTGTGTTCTCAGTGGAGACTCGTGTTGTTTGTGAAGTTAATCTGATTGTGTGTTGTGTGCTGTCATTACAAAATTTCGGCACTCCACACACTAAAGCAGTGCTTCTCAATTATTTTCTGACATGCCCCCCCTAAGAAGAAGTAAACATTTTGCGCCCCCCCCAACTCTCCGCCGCGACTGTAAATAGTATAATTTGTCTATAAAATGACACACCTGCAAAACATTGTATCCTTATTAACATTAAAGAAAACACAAAAAAAGAAATATCGATCAACTAACAGCAAATGATAACTTTATTAACATTGTTTTTTAGTCTGTAACAGAAAAGACTTAAAATGCATCAATTTGCCTGAAAAAAAATCAATCCTTATTTAAAGTATAATATTTTTTGACCATTTGATACTGAAAAATTAAATTAAATATAATCAATAAATAATAATAAAAACTCAAGCGGCTTATCAGCGTGATTGGGGTGTAATGTCTTTAAGTGACAGTGCAAAAAAATCACTTCCTGAAAAAGTATTTTTCCCCAGGGTCTCACGCGCCCCCCCCTGGTGTCGCTTCGAGCCCCCCCTGGGGGTCCCGCCCCACTATTTGAGAAGCACTGCACTATAGGAACAACGTGTTAAATCGTCAATTTTTTTCATCATGTTTGTGGTCTCTCATATTTAGAAAATCTGATAAGATTTTAAAAATCTTTTGGTGTAGCCCTAGCTTTTGTTATATTAGAACATTTAGGTTGTTTTTACAAACAAACCTTACAAAAAATAATACTGGTCTTGAGACAAAACAATGCCATTGATATGGTAAGAAATGTCAGTGCAAGATGTTTTTAAATAAAGGCAGCTCAAACATGCATTTTAGTCTGGGACTAGGATAAGCACTGTCCGGAATACCACCCCTAAATGAACACTTGGTAATTTTTAAGATTTACTAATACATTAAAATCATTGGCTAATGCATTTTCTATTGTTAACAAATACAACCTCATTGTGAAGTGTAACCAAATGTGTATCTCTCAGTGCAAATGCCACTTGATATACATACCGCTAACTTTATGTTAACAATATTAAAGGATTAGTCCATTTTCTTAAAAGAAAAATCCAGATAATTTACTCACCACCATGTCATCCAAAATGTTGATGTCTTTCTTTGTTCAGTCCAGAAGAAATTATGTTTTTTGAGGAAAACATTGCAGGATTTTTCTCATTTTAATGGACTTTAATAGAGCCCAACATTAAATACTTAACTCAACACTTAACAGTTTTTTTTCAACAGAGTTTCAAAGGACTATAAACAATCCCAAACGAGGCATAAGGGTCTTATCTAGCTAAACGATTGTCATTTTTGACAATAAAAATAACAAATATACACTTTTAAAGCACAACTTCTCGTCATGTAGAGCCGGTCGTGATGTGCCAGCTGACCCCACGCAATACGTCATGACGTCAAGAGGTCACAGAGGACGAACGCGAAACTCCGCCCCAGTGTTTACAAGTGTGTTGAAAGAGGACCGTTCCTACGTTGTTGTATGTCAACTGATACTAATTAATGTCTTTGTGTCAGTTTATTGTTTAAAATGGTCTGCAGATGTGCGTTTTATATATTAAACACGTGACCTCCCTACGTCACTACGCATTTACGTTAGGTCGCGCTGGACCGGACCTAGACGAGAAGTTGTGCTTTAAAAGTGTATATTTTTTATTTTTCTTGTCAAAAATGACAATCGTTTAGCTAGATAAGACCCTTGTGCCTCGTTTGGGATTGTTTGTGGTCCTTTGAAACTCTGTTGAAAAAAAACTGTTAAGTGTTGAGTTAAGTATTCAATGTTGGTGTCTATTAAAGTCCATTAAAATGAGAAAAATCCTGCAATGTTTTCCTCGGGAAACATGGTTTCTTCTTGACTGAACGGGGAGGGACGTCAACATTTTGGATGGCGTGGTGGGGAGTAGATTATCTGGATTTTTCTTTTAAGAAAATGGACTTATCCTTTAACAAGAACAATTCACTTATATAATAATAATTCACTTTATTATTGACAATTTTTTGGCGTACATTGTTAAAACATTGTTAAACACTAGACTGCTAAACTTTTTTAGATATCATTAATCTCTGAACTAACTTGTATGTCTTTTGGCATGCCGTTGTTTTGTTATATAAATATAATAGCAGCCCCCCTAACAAACCAGAGGAGGATTTTCCTCTGGGAAAACTTTAAGCTTGTAATAAAATCATCCGTGCTTCAGCTTTATGCATAGTGATGTTCTATTAATCTCTTATATGAAGGAAAGTAAGCTGTTGAGCTGACTGGTTCGTTTGTTTGTGTGTCTGCACATCAGATTCCCAGATTCTAGCCAGCGGTTCGGTGCAGATTCAACGTTTCACCCTGCTGGAGTCTGGAGGTCTACAGATTCAGCCTGTGATTCTGCAGGACACGGGGACGTACACCTGTTACGCTGCTAACTCGGATGGTGCTATCAACGCTAGCGCCTCTCTCACCGTGTGGAGTAAGAGAAACACTTTTAAATACCATACAAATGTTGCTAGTGCTCGACCAGGCCTTTCTGACAAACTTGAGAGCCGGGCATGATCTGCTCACTAGCAAAGGCTTAAAGGTTCTCTAAGCGAATCTGTGTGTTGATTTTTGAAATGTGTTTTCAAACAAACTGAGCGTAGTTAACTCCTCCCCCTCCCTTCCGTGCTTTCATGAACGCACCCAAACCCAACCCACAAATCCTTCTTGGCGTTTATTGGTTAGAACACTTTGTTATGGTTTCTGGTGTAGGTTTGTCCAGTTTGTTATTATTGCAGTTTGTGGAGGCTGGGCTGTCTACAGAGATTGCGTTTTTTTACAGTTTGATCAGCGGACAGGAAGCAAGCAGATAGTGAGGAGATGTTTGCTGTATGTAACAAAAAATGTTTTATGGTCCAAAACGTGTGAATTCGCTTAGAGAACCTTTAACACATTAGCTACATTTACATGCAACTAAATAATCTGTTTGAAATCGGCTGGATGGTTTGATCAGACTGAAAAGCCTTTAATTGGTCCAATTGATGTCAATCTGACTAAATTTTGAACAGATTAAAACAGGTGGTGTAGATCTAATTAATAGAGTAGAAATAAATTTAAACCAGTGGCGGATTGTGACTTCTTTTTCGAGGGTGCACGATGCGAAGCTCGTCACAACATGTATTTAGCCTGTCATGTGTGTGGCTCGTCATGTGAAAATATGTGTTTGTTGCGTCATGTTAACCATGGCATGTGCATTATGTGTCATGTCAAAATACGCACATGCTGCACCCGCATGGAAAGGGTTTATGATAAAAGAGACGCTTGCATTTGCCAGATACTTGCTTAGGGGATGTTTACACTTGGTATTAAAGGAGCATTTCACCCGTTGAAACATTAATCTTTATTGAAAGGGTCTTATATTTGTAGGTGAAATTTAACATATATTTCGAATTTGGTGCCTATTTGACCAAGAAAAGGGGTGTTTGTAGTCTCACCCCCTCAACAAAGATATTTGACTTCCTGCTTTCAATGTTGCAAAATGATGATTTTTACATCATTGAAAGAAGGAAGTGCAACACTGAAATCTGTATTTCTCCTGTCTCAGCGGAAACTGAGGAAATAATGCATTACCATTCAAAAACATGACTGGGGTTCTAACTATACAAAGGTAAATGCAAATGCGTGAAGTGTCCCTTTAAGATGTGTTTTCGTCGATCGTATCACAAGTGGATGGCTAAACTTACCCAATTTATGAAAAAACTGAAGCCAAAACGTTATTTACTAATTTAAAACTCTGTGTATGTTTTGATAATCGTTCTGAATCTGATCTCTAACAAAATTCCTTCAGAAAAATGCAATTATTTCAGCTTTTTGCTTAAAAAATATTTTTAAATAAAAACACATATTTAAAAGTTTATAAGCCGAGAAAAAATATAGATAGGATGAAACGTTTATTTGTTTGTTTATTGTTTGTTTGAAAGCCGAAGGTCAGTTCTTTCATTTGATATATTTGTATGTTTATATATTTTTAGAAGAAAATTTTCCTGGAAGGATTGATTTTTGTTAAAATCATAAAAAATTCTGGCGGCCAACTTTTCAAAAAAGGCTTGCCGGGGAATGAGTTAAGAGAGTGTCTTGCGAGTATTTTGTGAACGTGAGCGTCTCTTTTATCATAAACCCTTTCGCCGCATGTGCAGCAGGCACTTATTTTCACAAAACAAATTGATACACATGATTCACATTTTATCACAAAGAGCCACACGTGACACTTGCGTCCTTCGGAAAAGAAGTCACCGGCCGTCGCTGATATAAACCGATGTGAACTGTTTTCTCAATCGGTTTTAGAAAATACCGTGTGCACATGCAATAGAAAGGGATTGGCAGTGAATTTTTTGGTTTATATTGTTCATGAAAAACAATTTTCATCTAAAACATCACATTAGCTGGGTTTCCACCACCCTGATTTTATGCACATTTTGAAGTATCGCATAAAAAACGAGTGATGAAAACGCCATTTTTTGAAAAAAAATCCTTTAATTCACAAACAAGTTAACAAGTTTTTTTTAATAGAAATTCTGACATAGCGGACATTAAAGCCATGTCTGTATCAGCAGAAGTTGCCTTTATCATATATGGGGCTTGACGTCTTCGTAATGGCCTTGCTGTTAGTGCCTGCATCAAAAATTCTGCATTTCTTCTTCTGTGCACAGCATTCAGTTTGCAGTCCTGTCTCCATTTTCTAAGCGTGCAGTGTTTTATTTACTGTTGGTTACTAGGTTACCAATCCCACTTGAAATACTTAATGGAAGCACACCTAATTCACATTTGCGAATTTTGTTTTGCTTCATGTTTGGATAGAAACCCAACTGAACAGAAATTCATTCTTTCCAGTGATAGTTTTAGTGATCTAGTTTTGTTTCTGTTGTTTTTGTGATGTTGTGAAGACATTATTCTGCCTTCAGCCTCTAAAAGGCTTTTAAGTTCTAGATCAGAAGTTTATGAGCTGGTTTTACTAGCACAGACGTTTCTTTGGTGAAAATGATCCAGGTTGAGAACTAGTGCTGGGAGAAAGCATGATTCTTACATCACCCTCCCTTCTTTTAAAGAAATAAAGTCTCACAACAGAGAAGGATTAAACCGTGGCATGTAAAGCAGCGACATTGTGAGACAATGTTTACGGTGCCCAGACTTGTTATTACACGCTGATCAGTGCATTTAAAGTCCAGGCGTTGTCCCTGTGGGAGGGAAACAAACCCGGCTGATGTGTTCACCGAAGACTGTGATGCAAGGAAGCAGAGTCATTTGGTTCTTCGAAATTTTAAACTCAACCACAACGTTGTTATTGTGTTTTCCTCAAGGTCGCACTGCCATATCCAGCCCTCCCACTGACAGACGTGTCATCAAGGGGACCACGGCCATTTTGGAATGCGGCGCGACCCACGACCCGCGCGTTGCTGTGAGGTGGGTGATGGCGATCGAATGCCCGCTAGTGGCCCAGCTTCATTCTCCACACCCGGTTTGATTGTAATGTTAATTCAAAGTGTCAGCCTACGGGCCTTGAAGTTGATTCAAAGTGCAATCCGTAATGCCGTACAGTTAATTCAGCGCTAATATGCTGGAAATCAAGGTAATGAGCCGGCGCTTTTCCCGTGCAGCACCCCCTCCTTCAGCCAGACTGTGACAGGCTTCTCCATCTCTCCCATCTCTTTCATTTGGCAGGTACGTGTGGAAAAAAGATGAGGAGCTGGTGAGCCAGACCAGAGGGGGGCGTATCAACCTGCAGGAGGGAACCTTGCACATCAGTCAAACCTGGTCCGGGGACATCGGGGACTATACCTGTGATGTCATATCTCAGGCCGGCAACGATTCAAAGTCAGCCCGTCTGGAGGTCATGTGAGTGTTTAACCGTAGCTTCCCTTAGGCTGTGGGTTGATGGATGCGTGTCACCTTCTGGTTGTACGTAGTGAGTCATTATTCTCCTAGCTAGCTTATAAGTGTAAGGATGTAAAATATACTGTCTGCACACGCTTGAGGATGTGAAAATGTTCCCTAAAGCTCCCTTAGGCTCTCTAGAGAACATGCAAGTGTACATGAAAATGCAGTTTTTATTCCTGTATGGATGTAGGGATATAGCACCTATAGTGAAAAGGGTCTGATACATTTTTAGCATATACTTACTAGTCGTGTTTGCTCTCAAAAATACTTTAAATCGGTTTACTGAATCTAGCTAGTCTTCCACCCAGAATAGGGTGCTTTGGTTTGGTGGTTTTGTGCATTTGTCATCTGGTCAAGTTGGGAGATTAGCAAACCAGCTTATGCAGGTTTAGGAATAGGGTAGAATAAGGTTAGAGATTTAAACAAACCTTCAACCCATTAAGTTTGGCATGTAACGCAAGCATTTGGCATTTTCTTTATAGAATGTAAACATCAGGGGCCGGTTGCACCAGCCGGATATAAAAAAGTTAGGTGTAAGCAGTACGGCGGGCTTATCTACATCCGACGTTGTGAAATTTTTTTAGCCTATTTCACCATCTGAAACTACAACCAGGCGCAGCTATGCTCAGTGTAGACGATGCACGTCCTCGCGCGTTTAATAAGTTCTTTACTGTGTATTTGTAAATATTTAGATATTTTATGATGTATAAGATTTTATGGGTGCAGTCTCTCACTCTTCCATGCATGAAAGTACACTGCTCGCGTATCCTGCGCATTAGGGGGCGTACACCCCAAAGCTTTTTAACGCGGCTGAAAACGCCTGTTTTCAAAAATTGGATGGCGAATGCCAACTGTGTTTTCAGCTGAGCGCCAGCTTTCTTAGGGGTTGTGCACACTAAAACTTTTAAACGCAGCTGAAAACGCCTGGACAACGCTGAATGCCAGCTGTTTTTCAGCTGAGTGCCAGCTTTCTTCAGCTAAGCGCTTTGGTAGCTGTGATACTTGAGCTGTGAGACGGTTGGTTGCTGTGATACTTGTCCCGCCCCTCCTCCACTGTGATTGGACGGCCGCGTGAGAACTGACATTGACGAGCGGAGCTTTTCATCAAAGTTGAACATTTTTCAACTCTCGGCGTTCAGCGCTGAGCGCGGAAAAAACGCCGGGCACCGGTTTTCAGCGCGGAAGGAAACCGCTAGCTGTTGGCTTATTTGAAAAATGCAGAGCTTCCATTGTAAACAATTGAAAACATGCGTTAAACATTTGTTTATCAGTCATTGTACGATGCACCGGTTCTTTGTTGTGATATTTGTCCCGCTCTTCCTCCACTGTGATTGGACGGCCGTGTGAGAACTGACATTGACGAGTGGAGCTTTTCACCCAAAGTTAAATCTCGTTCTACTCTCGGCGCTAAACGCAGAAAAACGTGGAGCTCCGGCTTTCAGCACGAAAAAATGCTAGCTGCTGGCTGTTTTGAAATACGGCGCACTTCCATTGGAAACAATTGAAAACATACGGCGTAAAAGCTTTGGTGTGCACGCCCGCTTAGACACGCCAAAGTCTCGTCAAATTTGATTATTTCTATTTTTTGCCATAAAAACAAGTCGAGAATTAATATTCACGTCTACCCTTAATTAGACGTAAAATTTTGTCTCAGGCATTCACTGCAACATTTGTAAATTCTACGTCGGACGTAAAGCACATTTTACGTCTCGACTAGTCTTACGACCGGATTTACACCCAGGCCTCTGGTTTATTGTGCTGGAAAATAGTTTAATAATTCAGCAGAGTTACAAAAAGTTTCATTTACAAGATCACTGTACTTTTATTAAACTGTATGGCTTTCTTTTTTACTTTCTTTGGCTTTTTGTTTCTTCGCCCCACTGTGGCATCTGCATACGCTATCAGAGCCGAATGCCGTACTCTCAGCAGGAGCATTTCAACTGACCTTTCCTTCACTAACCTTCTTTCACTCTAACCTTTCCATTTGGAGTCCAATGGCTTATCCAGAGATTCATATTTATTAAAGGTCTTGTAATTGTAATGATAAAAAGCATTTCGAGAATTTTGTCTTTTAGTTTTTTGTCTTTAAAGCCTAGCTTTCAAATGCTAGTTTCATATTTATGTACTAGAGTGCTTTTCAAACTATATCCAGAAAGGAATTGCACTGACCATCTCCTAAAAGCTTTTGACCTTTTGTCCAGTCTCTGAGTGCATAGATATCTTCAGCCCGGCTATTTGAAACTTCATTTCAAATCATTTTGGCGCCTGGTGAGTCCTTAAACCCAAAATAACACCTGAATCGTGGTGCCATAAACATTTTAACACCTAAAGCCTTTGCTTTCTACTCCCTACCACAACATGATAAGGGAATAAAATCCCTTCTAAAATGAACTGCTGGAAGACAGCAGTAACCAGCGGGTGTGTGGATTTTGTGCAGATTTCACGAAGCTAATGTTGTGTGGAACTAAGACTCATTATCTGTGTGGGGCTTTTTGGCTTCTCATTAAAGTGAAAAGATGCTGCGGTATCAGATGCTTTCTTCCCCAGTGGTTGAAGTCACCAAGCCGTTGTCTCTTCTTCACCGTAGCCCAATGCATCTTCAGGGATCACTTCGGAAATGAATCCTGATTATCTGACAACGGCATCAATCAACAGATTTTTTAATTTAGCTTCAAGTGTTGTCTAAAATTAATATCTAATATAAAATCTTATCATTGTTATGATGTTTATGATATTTTAGTTAAAATACAATAAGGTTTCCCAATCTGGGGTTCGCCAACCCCTTGTGGCTTGTAAGGGAATTGCAGTGGGTTCATTGATGCCCTCTAAAAATGGTACTCAAAGTTATTTTTAACCCTTCCTTGAGTAAATATTGGACAGAATATTCTTGGTTAAAAACATAGACTGCAGAGCTGTCGAGCTTTTTATAAGCCAATAGTTGGCAGAGCCTGCCCTCGCCATCTTGCCCGTGCATCACTCGCGGATGACCGAAAATGGGTAGAAGCGGGATGTGGGTCAAGCTGAGGTGGCTGGTAACTGAAACCACGCCTGCCTAGCTCGACTCTTGTGACAGCAGTGGCAGTTCACCCGTCAATCAAGTGGCCACGCCCTTAATTAAGAAGAACTTTACTTCTGCGTTCAGACCAGCCACGGTAGAGGTGTCAAGCGTGAGTGATTTCAATGTCAAGTAAATGTGAAGATGTGTTGACGCGTGTCTGGAGGTCTCGTGGTTTGAATGAGGCGTTTAGCGCTGCGCAGTAAGCGCAATTCCGTCTTATTCGCGCGGATGCCGTGAATTGAGTGTTGCCGCAGCAAACGCACAATTTGAAAAATTTTAACTTTGGCGGAAAAACGTGTCGCGTTAACCAATCAGGAGTTTGCTCTAGTAGTGACGTGATTACAGGAAGCGAGCGGAGTCGCAGAAGCCCCTCCCATGACGCGAATGTCCACGTAAATGTCTCGACTAAAATTTCACGCGCGGCTTTCATGTGCGAATGAAGCGAGGAAACTCAAAATGTTCAAGCGGCAAACTAGACATGGTAGATGGAATTTGACCCCTCAAGCTGGTGTGAACTCACGGTAAGGCTTAATATGAGTTACAAATAAAAACAGTAGTCATGAAAGGAAAAATTAGCTATACAGACCAAAAGTACTTTTTGTACCAGGCTGTAAACATATTATTTTCTGCTGTATAGTTGGGCATTTTAACATGGGGTCTTTGGGAATTGACTCCCTTTTGGACCCAGTCTCTAGCGCCATGTCGTTAAATTGCTGTTTAAGTCACTGCTTGGATTCACGTATTGGATTCATCAGAGAGATCAGAAAGGTTGCCCCTCGGTTAAACATTACTAAATAAATAAACGATGCTGTGTGTAGTGTGACAATTACACAACACTACAATATATCAGTAAAAAGGAACCTAAAATCTCAGAGGGTACTTCAAGTAAATAATTTACATTCAGGGGGTTTCGGCTGACAAAAAAGTAAAAAAAACCCTCCAATATGGAATTAAACGGATCAAATCGTATAGTATTTTTTTAGGGTCACAAAAACAAGAACAAAACAACACTGAAAAAATTTAATTAAGTTTGATTAAAATGAAATGAACATTAATTTACATTTATTTAATTTTAAGAAAACTTGATTCAATCATATTGAACTGGTGTACATAATTGAATTACATAGATCCAACAAGTTAAAAATAAATGTAATTTTAAGAATTCTTAATTCACTTAATTCAGTGAATCATGTGGAACCGGTGTGTTTTTTTCAGGTTTGATAGACGTTTAACTTTTCTTTGTTAGTTTATCTATTGGTTTGGCACAGTATAGTTTAAATATTGTACATTCTCAGAAAAAAAGATACAAAGGTGTACCTCCAAAGGTTTTATCTCCAAAGGTCAAAAATGTGGATTTCCTCTTGATTTGACCCCATTTAGGACAAAGAAGTTATCCTAAATATGATTGTTTTGCTCCTACGTCTAATTAAATGTATTTTTACTTTTCAACACCCATTTTGTTAGGATTTTAGAAAGTTCTAGTGATATAATCAAAGGTACAAAGAAGTATCAACTCTCATACACCTGTGGAAACTTCATAGTCCTCCCTGCTAGTTAAAAAGAACACAGGCATGTGATGAAATCTGAAGCCTCTCTCCATGGGTTTAATTTAGAGGATAAAACAAACATCCCAAGCACATCTTTTGGTGCTCACCGCCTGCACTCAGCAGGAACTCCATCTTCCAGAAATTATTAATAAAGTAATCAATAAAATAAAAAGTGAGTGCCTAAAGCCCGGGATACACTGCAGGATTTTTGCACTCCTATAAGATCATTACCTTGTGCGATATGGATCGTTTAAACTTGGGTACGACAAGCATGTACGACAAGATTACGTTGATGACACCTATTGAATTGGAGGCTTCAATGGCTGCACCATACGTAAACAAATACTACGCTGGTACGCAGGTCGCATCAGAAAACATACTGTGAGGTGATCATGCTGAATTTCTGATGCTGTCCGTAAACTATCGTAGGCTATCTTTGGATGCAAGATCGGGAAAATGTCTTTGAACCTCTCTCACTGTACAAAGTAGGACCACTGATGAAGAGCCACGATCACAAAAATTGTGTCGATTGTTTCACAATGGCAATCTTTCGTCTGGGACAGCCAAAAATCGTGCAGTGTATCCCGGGCTTAAGACTGGCTGTGAGATTACATCTGAATTTGGTATCAGTATCTCTTTGAACTTGGAAGAAACGGGTGTTGGGGTAAAAGTATGAGGAGATCTAAAAATGGGCCGGAGGGCATGTGGGGAGGGGCAGTTCCCAATCCACATTGCTAGTAGTGTTCCTTTAAAACCCTGTGATTGATGTCTGTTTGCCTTGTCTTCAAATCCAAAGTCTTTTTTGTTGTCTTTTCTCACAGCGAGCTGCCACACTCACCTCGAAACCTACAAGCCAGTCTGAACTCCAATGACAGCCGCAGTGTGGACCTGTCCTGGATGAGACCCTTTGATGGAAACAGCCCCCTGCTGCATTATGTGGTGGAGCTGTCAGAAAACAGTGAGATACATATATATATACAGACATACTTGTACATTGTGATTTCAAACTATTCGTCTTACTAGTATGGGCCACAAGTATTTGGGAAAAAGTTGTCGTATTTAAAAGTATATGAATGTCATATTTTTAGACTAGTAGTAGTCCTGAAATCCCTGAATTTGTAACTATTTTATGAAGTGAGTTATTTGTAAGAATTCATATTATGTGAATCATATCAGTGTGCGATTATACATAAAAAGCAATAATAAAACCCAATCCACTGGGGTAAAAACAGCTTGCACTTAACCATACAAATTACATTGTATGTATTCAAACGAATTAGTCACCTCGTAAAATAGTTATGAATTGCTGTAAGACTGTGTTGGATGTGTCACTAGGAAGACACCTAAAATGTATACTGTTAAGGGAACACCGTTGGGAACCATTGCATGAAATAAATATCAATCCAAGAGGATTTTTAAAATAAAAACATATATTGTGACAAAAAATATTTCTGGACAATGTCTAGTTGTCAGACATATGTGGAATTCAATCGGAAAGTCAGAATTGAATCTGCCAGTGTTAAAGAGTCTACTTGGCTCAATTTCTTATTCACAATATCGGTGTGAGTTGAAAACAAGTACGCCGCTGTTCTCGGTCTCAGCAGTACAAGCTGAGTTGATCTCGGTTAAGTATGGTCGCACCTCGACAGTGGTTTAAAATGCTATGGTGTACAGAACCTGGGAAAAACCCACCCAGATAGATTGATCTTCCCGGGTCGGTACAGGACAGTGAGGAATGTGTTGGAGTGAAGGTGAAGATTGCTGCCGTGGGCTTTAATAGAGCCGGGAAGTCCCATTAGGAACAGCTATCAGGACCAGAGAGAAACCTGCTCTCTCTCGGACTGCAATTTTTGCCATCTGCTCTGAGATAGCAATGCAATTAAAAACGTTTTTTTGCATTTCCAGGTTCATTCTTTCATTGTTAGGTAATCATATAAAGTCACAATGTGAGCTGTTTTAATCAGTCTTTTATGCAATAAAATGTTTTTTTATTCTTTTAATATGAATAAAAAAAAAATTTCATTTTTAAGTGACATGGACATTTCTTTATAAGACTAAGGGTGTTTTCACACATGTTGGTGCACACTGTGGTGCGGCCTTGGAGCACACCAAATTACATTGTATCATTTTCAGTTAGTGCGGTTCACATATGTTGTTTTTAGCGTACTCGAAACGCCGCACCGTACATCATGTGACAATGGTCAGCGATGTCATTGGTCTCTGACAGCTCTTACCGTCTCATTACCACCCCCTATGTTTCCACGACAACCAGCCTGACAGGAAGAGCGAAGCTAGCAAGATATGGAGATAAACGAAGCAGTTTCTTTGCTTTAACGCAAAATTGTGCAACTGTTCTATTAAAAACCCTTCTCATGAAGCCATCACTCTTTTTGTGTGGAGGACAGCTATGCATTTATAAAATCATCAGCTGAAACATCCAGGAGACAGCAAATCTCTGCAATGGACCAAGATTGCCTCGTTTGTTGTTAACCCACAATATAACACCCGGCTCACGTCACAACAGAAGCCCAGTGGCTCAAACATGTGGAGAACTTCCTGTATTTGGTTCGGCCCGAGGTCAAGCAGTGTCACACTACAGATGGGTCGCACCAGATTCAGCGACAGCCGCTCCTAGACCACCTGTTTGGAGCCGTCTCGGAGCAGCCGTTAAGTGTGCACCGTTGTGTTCACACTGACCCAAACGAACCATACTCGGACCGACACGTCATTTGGGCCGACCTAAACAGTGCATGTGTGAAAGCACCCTAAGAGACCAATCACACCAAACGCGTTATAAACATTTGGAAGCACTTTAAGAAAGAGCAGTGCGGCACGGCTTTTTTTTTGCTAGGCAACAACTGTATCAACTATAGTGCGAGCGTTTGTGAAATTTAGTTTGCTACAAATGTACAAGCAGAGCTCTGATCGAGTGTGAGAGGTGCACAAACACACAGGAGACAGTGAGTGAGTGCAGTCTCCGGTTGTTTCAAGCAACTATAAACTGCTGGCACCACAACGAAAGGCCCGCCTCTCCCCTCATCTGATTGGACAATGGAAAAACGCGAATGACGTCGGCCGCTTTTCCGTTCAGAGCGCTCCTTTAAAAAAGCTTCCAAGCTGTCACTGGGGCAGAACCCTTTAAAGTACAAGGTCGATATTTTACACTTAAAGCCCTGTTTTTAGATTGTTTATGGTGAAATAGACCGGTTTTGACTGAAATTTCGACATATGCGGCTGCCCCGAGAATTTTCGGGTGTTTGTTGTTTCACTTCCCCCCTCATTAATGGCTGTATAGTTGCACTGAAACAATCCTTCCTAAAATGCATTAAAGGAGCGCTCTGCCACATCTAAACATCCTGGTTGCTCTTTTTATTAAATAAACTTGCGTTCAAAACTACTTAGAACACTATCTAAGGCTGCATTGAAAAGTAACTTTGCGTCTACTGCCGCGTTGGACAAACAAAACTGCTTCTGTGTGTCTCATAGACTTCGTCATCGTCTTGCTGCCCCCTCCCCATTCTGTGATTGGTTCCCTTTTTAGGGGCAAAATTGGTTCACGGTTTCCATGCTAGACTTGCAGCGTGAATAAATTTGCGTGCAAGGCAGCATGGGGAAACCCAGGCTACTTTTGAGGTACTAATATGACCTTTTTGGGAACAAATGTATATTTTTTAAAAAGGTACAACCACAATAATAGCAAGACAGTAGGCCTATACAGAATTATTAGCCCCTTTAATACGCTTTAATGTAGTTATATTTTGCATATTTCATTTTCATTTATTCTTTTACTTTTTTTCTTATATTGCATTCAACATTTACATTTAATCAGTGCATGTTCCCTGGAAATCGAACCCCTGACTTTTGCATTGTTAATTGCATTGCTTAAATATTTGTATTAATATTATTTGTATTAAGCATTATATAATGTTTAAGAATGACCAATTTTGTAATTTTTGTTTTGTATTCATTTGTATAATTGTGTACCAGATTCCCCTTGGAAAGTGTACTTGTCCGATGTGGAGCCCACTGTGACCGGGGCAATGGTAAAGGGACTAACTCCAGCCCGCTCATACCAGTTCAGGGTCTGTGCTGTCAATCAAGTGGGCAAAGGACAGTACAGCTCTGAAACCAACAGGTAACACTGTACTTTGTACATAAATGCATGTTGTCCAGCCACTGTTTTATTGTTTGTTAGAATCATCAGCTCTCTGTGATCATGGATGGAAAATAACAGGAATCTCAACTATCGCATAACACTTTAACCTATTGCATCAGGCTTGTCCTTGTTTAAACTCAGTATTACTGAAATCACGACAAGTTGTGATTTTCTCTTTCACGTCATAAGCAGCAGGTTTCTGTTCTCACCTCTCGGTCTAATCAGACCCCTGAGTCGCTTGCTTTCATAGAGCCTGCAGTTGCAGGTGGCAGACGTCTCGTTTCCAAAGGCTCCTCCATCTCTTATCTGCTCCAGATGTGGCATAACACTTCATTTCTGTTTCAGAAGAAAAGAAGGTGGCGTTGTCTCACTTTAAAATTAATCGGTTTTATTTAGCTGCGCTTTGAGCCTGGCTTACATATACAGTATATATTTCATATACTGTATATAATTCCTCTGCTAAACAATTACGTTTTTGGCAACCAAAATTTTGGTGCATCCCTAGTAGTGCACTTATTCTCCTGACTCCCATTTATTTTCTCTCAATGAATCACTCTTTATCTCAACATCTGCTTTTACATAATAATGTCGGCACGTCTGTCTCTCCATGCACTGCAAATTTCAAAATTAAATGTTTTTGGTCCTAATCTATGAATAATTCTGTATTAGATTTATTTTGAAACATAATAACTTCATCTAGGTTAATGTGGAGTATGATATGATGAGAGACCGCATTACACTTTAAGGACCTGCGATAGCTTCTTAACTTTTGTTCGTCCTCATTTATATCCTACAGTAATTCCACTAAACGTGTTTGCATTACACATTTAAAGGCTTTATTTGGTAAATTATCTTCAAGAGCAGCCAGCTAAAAGCAAGTCATGCCTGGATTCATTTTGCTATCATATCATCATGAATATCCATCTGAAGTAGACTTGATCTTGACTGCTCATTACTGTATTTATTTTTTATGTAGTTTTGTCAGAATATCTGTTTGATGTGTGGGTGCTATGTGGGTGGGTTAAAAAATCATTTAGAATTTTTTGTACAGAACATACAGTACTTTAAAAATAAAACTGGCAGGTCTTGATAATTTACTGTAACCTCATGTGACCAACACAATTTCAAAATCTCTTTTTAGCACAATTAATACTTGACTGGTGAGTTGACGGTGCTTTGTTGGTGTCCTAAATACAATCTGACTACCTTTAAATATGTCTTGAGGAATATGAAAACTTAATTTTAAAAAGTGTCTGCATTTAGCGCTGTATACCATGAAATTATTACTTAAAAAAATCAACCAGAACATGGACTTTGGCCATGACATTTTTTTTAATTATACTATAAAGAAAAAACAATCCCATTTATGACATTTAGTAATAAGGGATAAAATACTTCCTATAAAATCTTAACCTAAATATTTTAAACCCCATGCACACAGCACGTTGATCACAGAACATTTGCATAAAATTGTCAGTGTGCCTTCTGTGTGAATGCAAACACATTTCGTAATTTAATTGATTTTTTTTTTCCGTAAAACTTACTTTAATTGGTAACACCTAAAAAAGTAAGTTTTGTAAGTGAAAAATTCAGAGCCGGCGACAGACCATAACTAACAGGGGGGCACGTGGCTTCCAACGGCACGCAATTAGCAAAATAACTTGCAAAAACAAGGCATTAAAACAACAAATACAATGCAAGCACACACTCATACAACTAGTACAGACTGTCAGCTCATTTCCTGTATAAAGTGGAGAAGATCACAAATTATGCGCAAAAGTTAAACTATTTTGAACTTTGACCGCGGCGCTTTGCTCGATGCAACAACAAACCGCCCTCACGTGGCGCAAGCCATTGAAATGAATGGGTTTCATAGCGCAGTGCACACCGCGTCCTAAAAGCTGCTTTACCATAATCACGTCGCAATTCTGTTAACGATCCATAGCCACACTTCACATTTAAGCTTACGTAAATTAAAACAACGCTAACTTACCTTTAGAAAAACTGAAGCCGGCGTGTACGAACATTAAACAGAAGTCAGATGAAGCAGGCGGTGCTGGTTCATTCTAAATGTTCTAATATCCATATTTTACACGATCCATAAAATGCAGCGAAAAAACATGTTGCTATCAAGTCACAAATAAAGACGTAAAGACGCATGAGACGCTGCAATACAACCAATCAGAGAAACCGGTCTATTTTAACTAAAGAAAACATATATCATATATCAATGCCCTGGAAAAATTTAAGGTGAATTTTTTTTCGTAAAACTTAATTCAATTGGAAACACCTAAAAAAGTAAGTTTTGTAAGTGAAATATTTTAGGTGATTTTTCCCCTGTAAAACTTCAATTGGTAACACCTAAGAGAGTACGTTTTGTAGTGAAAATTTTAAGGCACATTTTTTTTTCGTAAAAATTACTTCAATTGTTAACACCTAAAATATTTAAGGATTTTCAACTTAAAGTGCGAAAAATGTAAAAAGTGGCATGTAACGTATGGTGAGGACGCTGAAAAGAGTAAAGAATTTCCATAAACATATACACTTTAATTATAAATAAAACAACAAACAGGAATACTGCCGTCTTCTAAATCTTGAAGATAAATGATCATTAAACACCAACAAGTCTTTCTTTTTAGTTATAAACATTTAAAATAGCGTTTAAATTCTAATTTTTCTCTCCGAATGCAGTCCCATGGGAGCTACGAGTTTACTGGCTAGTTAGTTAAAGCAACACCAAAGAGTTTTTTTTTTTTACCTTAAAATAACGTT
This sequence comes from Misgurnus anguillicaudatus, assembly GCF_027580225.2. NCBI lineage: Eukaryota > Metazoa > Chordata > Actinopteri > Cypriniformes > Cobitidae > Misgurnus > Misgurnus anguillicaudatus. The sequence goes on from NC_073355.2 coordinate 19,514,385, forward strand.
TCCAAAAAAGTTTCAGTTGTTCATCCACTTGAAACAGGGTGAATGGCACTTTCACATTCGCTTTGCAGCCCTCTATCAGTCAAAACCGCACTAAAGAAGTTTCCAAACGCCGGGTCGAGGTCCTGTAGTTCGAGTGAAAACTACAAAAACTTGCTTTACGGCAGACCTACAATCCAATCAGAGCCAGCTTTGCTGCAGTATTTACGACAGTGGCAATGGACAATTATGCTTCTAACCTGTAGGGGGAGCAAAGAGCAAAAACTCTTTAGTGTTGCTTTAAGATAACTAAAATCATTCATGTAGTTATAACACAAAATGATTAAGTTAATTTCCTTCTTACAAATTTAAGTGGATTATACATGATAAAATGAAGCTGAATTTACTCAATAATGTGTTCATTTAGAATTACTCAAATTATTCAACTTTTTATGTTATTTTAACTCATATTTTGATTAAAAACAAGAATATTTTTTTTTATTACAGTTTACTAATTTTATCTTTGTTAAATCTACTAAGGCACAGAAACACTTTTTATAGTGTACCGCGCTGAAGCTAAGATCATTTGCGAGCATAATAGAAGAGCACGTCTAGCGCTAGTTTATGATCAAATCAGAAACAAAAAATGTGGTTTCCCGATGTGGCTTAAGATGCTTAAAATACAATACAATCATGTCACATGTCTTTACGGGATTGTGTGTGAACGCACACACCGATTTCATGGGAATGAACCAAAATCAAACAATCTCTGGACAAATCCTGGAAACATTTTCCGTATATTTTACGTAATTTGCGTGTGAAAAGGGCTTAAAAGAGATAGTTTACCCAAAAATGAAAATTCTGTCATCATTTACTCACCCTCGTGTTGTTACAAACCTGTATAAATGTCTGCTCAACACAATGGAAGACATTTAAAGTAATGTTTGTAACCAAACTGTTTTGGAGCACTATTGACTTCCATAGTATTTTTCCTACAATGTAAGTGAAAGGTGCTCCTGCTTCCTGTTTGATTACAAATATCTTCTTTTGTGTTGATCAGAACAAATACATTTTAAGTTAGGTTTCTATGGAAACTTACAGTATCCTAAAGACATGCTATCTTTCCCTCCACGTCTCCCTTTGTCCTGTCACATCTGTCAATTTTAGGCTTATTAAGCCGAGAGAACAGTAAATGCATGACAAGCCCATTAAAACACAGCAGTGTACTTATTTTTCTGCCAATGGGTTTGTTGTCAGATGAAGAAGAGCTTGGCAAAATCATCATTAATATCCAATCACAGGCCAGAATAAAAGCCTCCAACAGTACTGTTGATTCAGAGCTAATTAATAAAGAGTTGTCCTTATGTATCATACAGATGATTGGCTTATTTTTTCTCTCATTCCCTCACAGGACACTTTGCCACACAAAGTACACCACACTACAATTAATAAACACTTCAGCTGTGTTTTTTATATTTGGAGACAGATGTTTAATGGCCGATGGCACAGTGCAAGTGTGTAAAACAAATGTGTAAATAGGCATTGCCAGAAAAGCTCTGTTCGATCGAGCGCTCGTACCTTGCGGTCATAATAAGGCAGATTTACGGAGTGCTGTCTGTGGAAAGCTTCATGATATTGGTTATAGAGGGCATTAATTATGAAATAGACTTCCGGGAAGAAATAACAAGTGTGGTCAGAGGTTTAAGAGGACTGTGACAATAAATCTAAAAGGACCCAATGATCCTGTTAAAGTTTAATGCCGATTTAACTGTCCATTAATATGAAATGTAAAGAGCAGAATGAATTAGTGGACGTTATTAAGCATTCAACACCAATTCATTTTTAAACTTCGTTAATTAACAAAATGCAAAAACACATTTTTTAGGTGGAATGAACTGAATATTGGTCACAATATCACAACAGAGATATTAACTCTTTCACCGCCAGCGTTTTTTATAAAAGTTGCCAGCCAGCGCCAGCGTTTTTCATGATTTTCACAAAAGTTGAATGCCTTCCAGAAAATGTTCTTCTTCAAATATATAAACATACAATATACCAAATGAAAGAACAGACCCTCTGCTTTCAAATAATTAATGGAGATAATTCCATTTTTGTGACGGACTTTTCATAGAGATACCATTCACAGCGATCTTTAAAACAGACACGGACATGCAGCAGCTTGCCATAGGGCAATACTTCCGGTTTTAAAAAGTTGCGGAAGGGCGCCACCTGGTGGATAAAAGCGATATTGCGGAAAGACAGAAAATCTCGTCATTGGCGGGGAAGCGTTTTCTCTTAATTGACGAGATATCTCGTCAATGGCGGGGAAAGAGTTAATATACAGTATGTAAAAGAGGTTTGTCCTTTAAGGGTTAGTCTGATAAATGCGAAAAATGTGTGTTTACTTTAGTATGTACTTTATTATATCATTTACTTTATTAACTCATTCCCCACCAGCCTTTTTAAAAAAAAGTTGCCCACCAGCATTTTTTTTATTTTTACAAATGTTTCACAAAATGCCTTTCAGGAAAATTTTCTTCTATAAATATATAAACATACAAATATATAATTTAAAAGGATAGACCATCTGCTTTCAAACAAACAAAAAAAACTGAACAGAATTTTTTTTTGAATTTTTTTCTCTTTTTATAACCATATAACTTTTCTCTATATGGGAATGTTTCTTCAAAAATTTCAAATTTTGAGCAAAAAGCTGAAATAGCTGCATTTTTGTAAAGGAGATCAGATTCAGAAGGATTATAAAAACATACAAAGAGTTTAAAATTAATTCGTTTTTGCTTTAATTATTTATAAATTGTGTAAGAACGTTGTCTAGTGGATAATAGCGGAATTACAGATTACCATAAAAAACTTGTCAGGAAAGCTTCATTGGCAGGGAAATGTTTTCTCTTAATTGACGAGATAAACCGTCAATGGCGGGGAAAGAGTTAAAGTGGTCATCAAGTTAGCAAACATCTTCAGCTTCAGTATGACAACTTTTGTAAGGAGATTTTGTATGTTTTTGTACATTACCAAACTTATTTATGTTATGGAGCTGTTTGTTTTCAATACAACAGGACTTCCAGCCTTTTTTGAGCTGGATTGTTTTGATGGGAAATGTGTTAAGGTCTGTCATATTTTGATGTTTGCCCAAAGCCCTTCATTTTTAAAACCCTCACAATACCAGTCAACACGTAGGAACTGAGACCTTTAATAAACCACAACATAATCTCTAAAAGAAAAGAAATGTTGGTCTCTCCTTTCAGGATGAAACAGATAGTGCTGTTTTGTTCATTTCTTCAAAGGAAAGGTAGCAAGTACCACTGGGTTAAAATTGACTCCTCCACCAGACATAAAAAGCTGTACTGTGGCCAACAGTAAACTATGAGATGGTCTTATAAAAAAAAAATGGTTGTATTTCTAATTCAAACGCTTGAATAGCTGGCTGAGTGCTGAACCAATAAACGCAACATTATTGTACAACCCAAGTCTACATATAAACATACAGCTGTCATTTAAGCAGCAGTTTCACATATCCAAGCCACTTACATAAGAGCTTTTGTTGATGTAGGCGGATGTGACACAGGGTATCTGGTTGGTAAATGGACTTCTGTAACACTTAAACAGCCATATTGTTGTGCCCTGGAGAGACTCAAATAACCTGAATCCAGCAAGGGCATATGGGCTACTGAATTAGATATAAAAATGCATTTTTTGAATCGTTCTTGTATTTTCTCTCCAGACTGATGCTGAGAGAGGAACCTCCCAGTGCTCCACCCAAAAACATTGTAGCCAGTGGCAGAACCAACCAGTCCATCATGGTGCAATGGCAGCCGCCTCCAGAACCTCAGCTGAATGGAGTCTTAAGAGGCTATGTGCTCAGGTAATGCATGCGCACATTTTACCAATAAACACTGTCTGATGTAATGAGTGGAAATGCCATTCTTGTTGTTTCCACGATATTGTGGCTTCAAAATTCAATAGACCTTTTTATTGACGTTTTAGTAGTGTGATTTCAGCCAAGCTGTTTATATGTTTTCACTTCACTATATTTTTAAATGTTTCCCTAACTCATCTTAATGTGCTGAGGCAATACGACTATAAGTAACCTATGAAATTATTTCCTCCAAAACCTGTAAAATATTTTTTGTTTGTTGGAAAAGCCTGACATAGCAACATTGGTTAGGATCAAGATTGTTTTTACTTTTTTAAAGCAACACTATGTAGTTTCCATGTAAAAATGACTTACAGCTCCCCCATGTGGTTGAAAAGCGCAACAGTGCCTGGTATCAGACACTCTTCTGCAGGCAGGGGGAGGGGGCGGGGCTGTGTGCTCTACCCTCCACTGCCACTTTCAGAGCGTGCTTGTGGCAGCTAGGAGGCTGCTCAGGTTGCAGCAACAGTACAATTTGTCCAGTTAAAAGTTGTTCTATCACTGAAATAATTTTTGAGACATTATTTAAAGGTAAAAAAAACTACATAGTGTTGCTTTAATGAAATTATATTCTTTGTTGATGGAAATCTATTGCAGATATGTGTCTTTACCTGCACCTTGACATATGAGAAGCAGTCAGAAATTATATCAAGTTTCACAAACTGCTTTGTGGTTCAGACATGACTGAATGTAATGACTTGTAGTTTAGACTTGAGAAACCATTTTTGTTTTCCCAAAGGATCTTTCAGTCATTGGTTTTTAAAGCACAGTACACACTAAGCTAAGGTGCAGGTTTTGAGCGTCATCTGACTACATTTTTTCAGCGTGTTTCACACCGTCTGCTAGAAAGTAAGTCACCGTCATCTTTTTTTGGGGCGATTCACCTTGTCAAATCAATGGAAGCTCTTGTATGGGAGTCGGATCATTCTGATTAGCTGTTTCGCATAGACTAAACGAAAACAAAAGTGAAGAAGCAAGCAAACAATGACATGAAGAAGGAACTCACTGAACACTAATATCATTTATTGTATTTTTTATTCAGATACGTGAATATTTTAAAAAGATGCCTCTCATAATATGGATGTTTTTCTGCCAATTTTAAATAAATTAATTAATGATAAAAATGAAAATGGGAACCAGATTTACTATTTTATTATAGACAACTGTACACAAAATTGAAAATTAAACCATTTTATTTTTATGATGATAATGCATCTTCCCTGACAAATTAAAAAATAAAATGCAATAGATGATTTGACATAATTTATTAGAACAGACTCAAGGCAATATTGCCAAAATTAAAAGGAAAATGTAAAAAAGAAACGGCACCATTTTTTATTAATGCTTATGCAATAATGGTGACCAAAATCAAATTTCATTTTATGTTCTTTTTTATTTCATGGTTTTTACTTTTATTTTCAAATTGTATGCAAATTCTATGTTAATTAGTGGGTGGGCTTAACTTGCTCACATAACAGTCAGGGACCTATTTTAGGATCTAAGCGCATGGTCTAAAGCACACGGCACAAGTGCATTTAGGGCGTGTACGAATCCCCTTTTGCTAGTGTAACGACGAGGGAAATGGTCTATGCGCCTGGAGCACAGTCTAAAAGGGTTGTTCCTATTCTTGTAATGAGTAAGGGGTGTGTTTTGGCCATAACGTGCAATAAACCAATGAGAGTCTCATCCTCTTTAAAGTCTGTGGGGTAGCATTTAGAAAAATCTAAATAAAAATCTAAGTATTTGCACTTTTTAAAAGCAAAAAAAATCTGCTTAGCCTACTTTAAATAACAAAATCAATATTGCGCCATTGACTTTAGACCAGGTTTTAATTGATCTATGGCGCAGTCTATTTTAATCGTCTCAAAATAGCAACACGCAAACAATGCGCCTGAACACACCCACAAATGGGCACAAATGCATTTGCTATTTACACAACGTGATGTTGGACTTGAGAATGATAACTGCGCTGGGCTGAAACTAGCAAAAAACACTTGCATCTCGCATTGAGCTGCATTGCGCCGGGTGAATGATAGGTCCCTCGGTGTCTGAGGCAGTGTTGCCAACTTTATTGCTAGATTTAGCTACTTTTAGACCTCTTTAGCGATGTTTTTTTTACAAAAAAGCAACTAATAACAAATCTGGCAACTTTGTTGGCATCGGTTTGGTGTGTCCCTACCCTAAAAGAACCATTTCTTTCTAAACTTTTTCTAGTATGAAGAACTTTTTTCCACTACATGGAATGTTTAGGCAACAAAAGGCTTTTGTGGATTTTAAAGATTATTTATGGAGCCACAGAGCACAACAAAGAACCTTTTAGGATCCTTTATATTTAAGAGTAAAAGACAAGCTGTCTTTGCATTGTTTAGGGTTTGTCATAAAATTCAGTCAAGCTTTCGACTGAGAAACACATTGCCACTTGTAGAGTTCAAAGTGAGTTGTCAAACAAACTCAAGTTAGTTTGTCATATAGTATATATATATATAATAACTGTATTATTTGACCACTTTTACCCTCTGCCATGCATGTGTTGTAAATATTTACCCTGTTGTTGATAGCATTCTTCTGTCTGTGATGTATTTAACACAATTTGTGTCCTGTAAAGACAGAGTGAATGTAGCTAATCATTATCTAGCCCGTAGAATGGCTCCTAACAGAGCAGTGACCTGGAAAAAAATCATTGTCGTTCACTATTTGTCCATCGATTCCTCTCATGCAGGTACCGGCTCGCTGGTCTCCCCGGAGAGTACCAGCAGAAGAACATCACCAACCCAGAGATCAACTACTGTCTGATCACAGAGCTCATCATCTGGACCCAGTATGAGATTCAGGTGGCCTCATACACAGGGGCGGGTCTTGGCGTCTTCAGTCAGCCTGTAACAGAGTACACACTGCAGGGAGGTGAGACCCCATTTGTCCCGTTGAGTCGTGTTGTGCTTCTTTAATCTTCTATGTTTTCATCTTTCTTTAATCATTTGATCAGTTAAAAGGCAGGATGTGCGCTGGTTCAGACCGGTCGACGCTGTACTTGTTTACATGACACGCTCAGGTCAGCTTGGCCCTCATGTAGACGGCACATTTATTTTAGATCCCTCTTTATAGAAGGCCGACTTTCATGCTAATCCTCTTCAAAACAATTAGGTCCATTATCCATGAGGTCTCTTCAGACATAAATTACACCTCCATGAGAAAAGACTCTGTGAAAGCCAACTTGGGAAGTTCAGTGTCCTGATTGGCCATTTGGATGATTATCTGAGGAACCTCAAACGTATCTACTTAGCATTGAGGGCCCTATTTTATTAATCATGGTCAGAATTAGCACTCTTGATGACATCAATGCGATAATTGAAACGAAGAATTATAGTCACAAAAAATATAGTAATTGCATGGAAAACATTGACCGGTTTCGATTTTCTCTTTCCACACAAGAAAGAAGGGTTTGGAATAACTCGAGGGTGAATAAATGATCACAAAATTTCATTTGGGGTGAGCTATTTCAAATGAGACAATGTCTTACTTCTTCCAGTTGTTTTTAAGGAGTAAAATAAATAAGCACCAGGTCTACATACGGTTTCATACAGCACACGTTTTACCCGGCGAGGGATTTGAGGTGGGGAGCTGCGCCTCTGGTAGCTGAAGAGCATAGACTCTGCTGCATAATGAATGTGTTTACACCGCTTGAAGAGGGAGCTATAATTGGCCGAGTTTTAAAAGATAGTCTTTTCATTGAAAATAAGTCAAAGCTTGACAGACAACCTGAAAAGATGAGCTTCAGAAAAAAGCTCTCACTGGGCAGACATGAATATGCTTTTTGTATGAATTTTTTGCTAGGGGGTTATAAATGTACACAATTGATTCCACAAAACATGTTTTGCACAAATGTAGTCGAAAAATAGGTTTAGTTTGAGCTGCCCTTATAGAAAGCAGTGATTATGGCAGAGATCAGGACTGTTATGACACATTGACTGTTATGGCTGATATAAAGCTGTTACTTTAATTCCCTTCGGCCTTTTATAAGAACACTGGATATATAAAAGAATACAAATCGAGCCATGTTGCAATTGTAAAATCATATATTTTACTGGCCTGCTTTATTGGTTGATATTAACGTAAGTTAATAATGTTGTGGAAGTTATTATAAACACAACTGCTAATCATAAAACCTCTGGCTGTTTATTCAAAAGACCTCAATAAAACTGTGACTATATCAGAGTCCCTCGGGAGATGGATATGGCTCTGGTGCTGTCTGTGTTCAGATATGTTTAGTGCTGATTGACCCGGTACAGACTGTATATGACTGTCAATTTATAAGGCTTTGTGTATTGAAAGCTTCTTGTCATATCAAAGATGCAGGTCTGATGCAGAACTAAAACATTACTGTTTTTAGCATTAAGTAAAGACAGGATCGCATATAGCTGGAGCTTTTCATCACCGTCCTCTTAGTAGCTTAAATAAAGAAAAGACTACATATTTTTAATCCATTAACATGTTAGGTCTTTAAGATCACCTATTGTCCAATTCACGTTTTAAATGTTCTTTTGTGTGTAAGTGTGTATTAGTGCATGTTAATGATATGCAAAAGGTACATCGCTCAAAGTAGACGATGACGCAAATTATCATTTCCAACATAAATAGAGCAGTATTAGGGGCCAGTCACACCAAAAGCGCGTTTAAACGCTTGCAAACGCAAGGCGCGACGCACTGCCTTTTTTAAAACAGAGCAGTGCGGCGCGGCTTTTCATATTGCTAAGCAACCACCGAGTCAGCTGTCTTGTCAATCAAATATTGAAGCGTGAGCGCTCTTTTGCTGTTAACTGTCATATTAGCAGAAACTTTAAAAAGAGGACGCTTGCTCTGACCTTGTTTGAGGGTGAGAGGTGCACAAACATGCAGGAGAGAGTGAGCGAGTGGAGTCCGGTTCTTCAAAGCAACTGTAAACTTCCCTCACCACAACGTAAGGCCCGCCTCTCCCTTCATTCGATTGGACAATGGAAGACGCGAATGACGTCAGGCGCTTCTCCGCTCTCAGTGCTCCTTCAAAAACGCGTGCGCGGCAGAAAACCGCAAGGCGCTCGGCGCGCATAAACAGCGCGCAAACGCGCCCTGCCCATAGAATATCATTCAAAAAAGGTGCCTGCAACTGCCATAAACGCTTTTGGTGTGACTGAACCCTTACAGTATCATTTTTTTCTGTTTAACTAGCTTATGTAACATTGACTACCCATTTAAGACTTTTAGAATCACTTTCACTTATTAATATTTTTTCACATACAATAGCAAATTCATTAAAACTGTGGATAACAAAGATGGAACATACTGAAGTCAATACTGAAAACAATCAAAAAAAAAAAAAAAACTCACTGATGGATTTTTTTTGTAATAGTTTATAAATGTATACAGAAATTTTATTTTTTAGTGTAGTGCAAGGTTTTATTAGGCCTTAGTTATTAAAGATAAGGTTTACCTACTTTTATAAAATAATGTATATTTAAAGATAAAAACATATGCTATTTTTATACATTAAATAATAGAATTTAAACAGTGCATTTACAGAAATATTGTACTTTTTTGAACCTTAAAATAGCTCTGCGGCCCTCCGATGAAATGTCAATTTCAGAAATGGCCCCAAGCCAGTTTGAGTTTGAGACCCCTGATCTAGAGAGATAAGTTGCCCTCAAACTTTTAGTTTTTGAATGAAGTGAATTTTACTGTACGTTGTAGATCAGGGGTAGGCAACGTCGGTCCTGGAGTGCCGATGTCCTGCAGAGTTTAGCTCCAGCTCTAATTAAGCCCACCTGAACAGCTAATCAAGGTCTAAAGAGTCACTTGAAAACTACAGGTAGATGAGGTTTTATCAGGGTTGGAACTAAAATCTGCTGGCCCTGAAGTTGCCTAACCCTGTTGTAGACAAATCCAGTTTACACGTGTAGTCGTCACTTGAAATCATTAGTTCATATAAAATATTTCTGAAAACCCTGACAATACTATTTTGATCAAATAAACTTGTTCTCATTATAATACAGAAGATGGAATGGAAATCATAACCGACTATGTCAAACATCAAATAAATCTTAACAAACTCCATTTTGACATGGAGAGACGTGAAGAATATGCTAAACAGGGTCCATAAACTGTAACAAAGCACAACTTTAAACAACTGAACGGTGACTTTACAGAATTGACAATAAAACAACATCAATAAATTGACAATAAATCAACATCAATAAAACAAAAAATGAGCTAAACCTTCCATGTCGCCTTTTTACTATATTAAAGCCCCATCATTTCTTATCATTTTATGAAGTATAAATAATCAAAATATTCAGGGGCAAGGGATTATGGGTATTCCTTGTGGCATTTTATCCTTCAAGTCCAAAAAATTTGCATCCATCCTTCACAAAAGAAATCCAAACGGCTCCACGATGATAAACAAAGGCCTTCTGAGGGTAATCAGCGCCGTTTTGTCGTAGAAATATAAATTTTGAAAAATTTATAAATGAAAATAACTAGCTTCCGGTAATCTTAGTCGCGTCCGCATTAAAGATGAGAGCGTAAGCATTTTACGGAGGTTTCTGTGCTGCTGCTCTGTTCCCCCGCCCTCCGAACTAGGAAAAGTGCGTACACTACGCTGATACTCTCTCCGGAATACAGAGCAGTTTAAGATGGCGGCGTTGCCGGAAGCTAGTTATTTTCGCATTTAAAAATCAATGAAACCGTGCACCGTGATGGTTCTTTGTGCAATATTCATAGTCAGGTTAAAATCTGCCTCCGACTCGTTGCATGTTGTTCTCCTGAGTCTGATATGAAGCTATGCAGAAAATAAACCTGCGTTACTCAAACTCGTGACAATGATGATACAAGAGAAAGGCAACAAACCCCTTAATTATAAAGTTGCACAACCTCTATACCCACCAGAATAGAGAGTCTTTGTGCCATTCACTATGATCAGTCATCTTTATAAACTAAAAGCAGTTGTCAAATGAAAATCTATTACACTGCAAATACCTCAAAATAATACTATATATTATTAGTATTATTATTATTATTATTATTATTATTATATTAATATAAAAACTAAATCTAATTTAACAAAAAAAATGCATGTGCAACAACAGCATAATAGTGCTAATGTACTGTATGGCTGTGTGACAATATGGTTTGTGTCTATGTATAAAACAGTTCCAGTCCTTGATTCTGATTGGTCAATAGTTGTACTTTACTTCACTTTGCGTTGTGCGCCTAATACGAAAAAGCAGGCTCTTGTACCTTACTGCTTACTTAAATATTTGTTTTAATTCAATTCAATTTTATTTATATAGCACTTTTCACAATTGTTAATTGTTTCAAAGCAGCTTTACATTAATAGATGTAGAAAAAGCATAGAAAAGCAAGCGTACTAATAATGTAACGTATACAGTAAAGTATTAAGTTAAGCCAATGGTGGCGGACTCTTCAGGGGATGAAAAAACCCCTAGGAGAAAAGCCCTCCTGGCTAGTCATATATCGAGGTATATGAACGGGTAAGCGTATTAAACTGGTTCCGCCGGTGGTCGTTGGTCAGACATCGGCTAGGCATCGTGTTGAAGGACGGTCAGTAGATCAGTGATGTGATGATCTTCACAGCAGCAGAACTGGGTCTGTTTATCTCATTGTCCTCAGGGTCGAGGACAAGACAGGGAGAGAGATACAGAATCCTATTAGCGTAGGGGCCATTCACATGTAATGCAAGTGTCATACAGTATTGTGGTTTAAATCAGCTCAGTTCCAGACAGGCTAACTATTGTGGCATAAGTATATTACCCAGATGAGTTATGTGAATGCTTTGTTCTGGACAAAATAACTATTGTGGGATAAGTACATTTACTGGACATTTTATGTGAATGCTTTGTTAAAGAAGAATGTCTTAAGTTTAGATTTAAATTGATCGACTGTGTCTGATACGTGAACATTATTTGGTAAATCATTCCAGAGCTTAGGGGCAAAGGATCTACAACCCAGGGGCGTTGCACAAGATCTCGGGCCCTAGGCATAGGCAGTCCTGATGGGCCCCCATGCCCCACCCCATAATATATTTCAGACTTTTCAAGGGCCCTCTCTTCCTTTGGGGCCCTGGTAATCAGTAATGGTTTTACCCCCAGTCCGACGCCCCTGCTACAACCTTTAGACACTTCACACATTTAATATCAGGGGGTCCCTGCTCCATGCCTTTTTCATCTAAGGGGTCCCCGACCCAAAAAACGTTGAAGACCCCTGGTCTAATGTAAAGTATGTCCTTGTCTCTAGTTCCTACAGCACCACCACAAGGTGTGGAGGCCAAAGCAGTGAACTCGACCACTATCGAATTTACTTGGAATCCACCTCCTCAGCAGTTCATCAATGGCATAAATCAAGGTTACAAGGTACATCCTCTTCCCATTCACTGTCGGTCAAACATGCATGATCATATTATAAAAGCTGGAGAGTAAACAGGAGCTCCAGGTGCGGCTTATAGAGACCATTTCACATATGAGTCATGTTTTCTCAATGACTCAAAGTTTTTAAGGCTGCATGCTTAAGTGACATTGGTTTGACCCGCAGCTGATGGCTTGGCCTGAGCATTCACCAGAAGAGGTTATTGTCGCGACCATCACCCCTGATTATCATGGAACACGCCACCTTGGGTACATCAGCGGTCTGAAAAAGTTTACCTGGTACTTGACGTCAGTATTGTGCTTCACCACACCGGGGAACGGACCCCGCAGTGTCCCCAGACTGGTGCAAACACATGAAGACAGTGAGTAATAATTTTTTTGTCAGTCCATACCCCATTTATCCATATCTCACTAAATCTTGTTACTTCAATCGTATGTCATTCACAAACTTCATAAAGAAGCACTGATATGTATGTTTTCGCTTTTATATTTGTAATGTCTGGAATCGTTTTATAAAAGCAATAAGGTACTTAAGGGCTAGTGCTGTATCATGAATAACTCACTTAAGACTTATTCATGATACAACACAGCTTCTCGTACCATATTGCTTATTTAAATATCAGTGAAGAGTCATACAGCGCATACCCAGATGGTGCAGGGTTGTAGTGGTTGAAGCATAGGGCTGGTACACAGACATTTCTGAGCTCCTATGAAGAAACAAGCTGGCACATTTCTCCAGGGACAGGGTGATTTTTCTTGTAATAAGTGTACTGTAATTTGCTTTGGATAAAAGTGTTCGCTAAATTACCACTTACTACCCCCCAATAACATTTGCACCAAGTGGTATCAACTCTCAAAGTGCTTAATCTGTGAAATGTACCACAGTCATTAACATGGTAATTTACATTATTGTGAACCAGAGAAGAAAAACAAGGTACCTGTTGCATGAACTATCAAAGCTTCCAGATAATTGCATTAAAGCAGAATTATTCCGCGCAAAATGTTGTTTATTTAAAATACAGAGAATCCCAAACCACAGATAATTGCTTTTATAATATCTTAAGGTGACCACAAGCCTTTGCCCTTTTACCTCCATGACATTGTGTTGTTGCTATGAAACTCTCTGGGCTAGTTTGCGCATGATAAAATACTAAATTACACCATGTCTTAGAAAAGTCACATTAATTAAAGTGCTGCTCAGACTCCAGCATAAATACTGATCTCGGGGTCAAGTCCACATAATTATATCAACATCTTTAGGTGGCTGTGACACTACAAGTGAGAAATTAGCTTGGCTAATTTTAAGAAAAATGTTAATGGAAAAAATGAACCCAAGCAGTGTTTGGTTGTGCGTGTCATGTTTTGCTGTCTCTCTAGGGGCATTTGTTATGGTCCCCACAAGGAATATGGTTTCATATCTTAATAGAAGACTTAATAATATCATGTTATGTGTAAAAAGGCTTTGTGTTAGGGTTAGTTTAAAATGAACTAGATTGCAATAAAAATCACCTAACAGGGAGCAGTTGATAAACCTGGAAATTTGAAAACAAACATGTTTGTATGTGTGTTTAGTCCCAGGTGCTGTTGGTCGCCTGAGTTTTACAGAGATCTTGGACACATCTATGAAAGTGAGCTGGAAGGAACCTGTGGATAAGAATGGTATCATTACTGGTGGGTATATCTAATGTTTTTTACTGCTTTATTTGAAACATAACTTTAAAGGTGACATAGAATGATTGAACAGAGTATTTACCCTTGTTCTGTGATGTGACATGTAGACAATTTTTGTCTTCCTAAAAATCCTCTCTCAGATAGCTCTATTAGGGTGGGGGATTTTAAACAAGTGGTTTTGCACCTATTTGGCTCCCCCTACTGGCTTAACTTGCAATCTCATTACTGATTGGCTGACTTTGCTGCCAGTCAAAAAATGTAGCCAATTATTTTAAAGTGGAGGGGCAGTTAGATGCCTGTGATGTCATAAGCATCAGTTTTTCAGATTGGGCTGTTTTCTGGCTGACATTTCTAAGAGGAATTTCTATGAGACTGAGATGTTTAGCACTTTTTGTGTGTTTGTGAATGTGGGTAGACTACCATTATTCAGCAAAGACAAGGTAAAAATGTTTTTTCATTCTCTGTCCCCTTTAATAGGGACGTAAAATTAAGAACAACTTGTCTTTTCCACTGATGTCATTCAAGCCCTTTTATTGTTTAACCCTTTCCCTCCCTAGTTTCTTTTGTTTTGCAAAATATCCAGTTTCACTTAAAATGCATCATATTTCAGAAATATCATAAGCACCATTTTATGTTAACTTAAAATAGTCATTCTTCCAATATTCTATTCAATCTTTCATAAACAAATCTGGTAACTCTTTACAAATAAGGCTGTATTTGTTAACATTAGTTAATTCATCAGTTAACATGAACCAGCAATAAACTATACAGTACTTCCACAGCATTTATTAATCTTAGTTTATGTCAGACTTTAGCTTTGTATAGTGCATCCCTTTGTGTCCCCACCAAGGAAATTAATGACATAAACCAATCTTAAACTAGGAATATTAAAATAAACATTAAATTATACATAATTTATGATGAAATAATGTCTTTTAAAAAATGTCATAAAACCCCTGCCACCATCTCACCCACCCACAATTTTTATTTAATTTTTTTTATTTACATTTAAATTTAAAAAAAAATCTATAGATAATGCACAATGAACACTTTTGTTGGCATTAAAGGAAAACACCACCGTTTTTTAATATTTTACTATATTCTTATCTAAACTTAGATGAATTAATACATACCTATCTTTTTTCAATACGTGCACTTAATCTTTGTACAGCGCGTCGTGAATGTGTTAGCATTTAGCCTAGCACCATTCATTCCTTAGGATCTAAACAGGGATGAATTTAGAAGCCACCAAACACTTCCACGTTTTCCCTATTTAAAGACTACTGTTACACGAGTAGTTACACAAGTAACGGTACATTCACACGGGGCGTAAGCGTTAACGCTTCCCATTGACTTTTAATGGGTGACGGCATGTGTTGCCGAACTGAATTGTGGATCCGTCTGCGCCGCGTCAGTGCCATTGCTCACGGTAAAAGTTGAACATTTCTCAACGTTTCAAGCGGCAACACGTGTGTCAGCCAATCAGATCGCCTTATGCAGGGCCAGCCAATTACGTTTATGGAAGACCGGAGGATGTATTATGGCCACTGTGATTGGCTATTGGCCACGTTTCAGACAAGCCTTCCGTCAAGCGTTAACACTTCCGTCCCGTGTGAATGTACACTAAATAGGTGGCACAAAATAAAACGTGGTGATAAATTTAAATGAGAACTATATTGTACGGTGGAAGAGCACTTAGTTTGCAGCACTTTGACCTCGGTGCGCAGTAACATCATCACTCTTAACTACTCCCCCTCTCGCTCAAACTTCCTTCAATATTACTGGGCCTGAGGTCGAAGTGCTGCAAACTAAGTGCTCTTCCGCCTTACAATATAGTTCGCCACGTTTTACTTTGTGCCACCATACTTACACGTGTAACTACTCATGTAACAGTCTTTAAATATGGAAAACATGGAAGTGTTTGGTGACTTCTAAATTCATCCCTGTTTGGATCCTAAAGAAATGAATGGTGCTAGGCTAAATGCTAACACATTCACGACGCGCTGTACAAAGATTAAGTGCAAGCATTGAATAAAGATAGGTATGTCTACTTTTTCCTTTAACAAACATGAACAAAAACTATTTTGCTTATTGTTAGTTCATGTGGATGGATTCAGCCAATCCATTTACTAATGTTAACAAATACAACCTAGTAATGTTTAAGAATAAATCTATATAAATTTGTTTGCTCCAGCTCCTGAAAACTCTTAAATGAAATCTAATCTGCCCCCCTCTGTTTAAATGTAGACAAACATTGCATGAGACAAAGCAGGTGGGGCAGTAAAAGATCTCCATTTTCATTTGGCAACTCTTTGATGATCATATAACTTTATTAATGGATACACTTCTATTTAACACTTCATTGGGTTTTTGCACAAAGGCAATTATGGCATGATTGTTTGCATTGAGTTGGCAGAAACAATTCTCACTCTCTGTTGCACAGCTGTTAAAAGGTGCTGTTGTGATATTGCATGTTTGTGTGAGGTCGCCTGTCTCTGTTCAGTGGGTGTGAATACATGCTTTTTAGTAGTCCGATAATGCCATTTATCCATATTATGCTGAAATCGTTACCATAAGGAATGAAAAGAAATTTAATGAAAGAAATGTTAACTGCGATCAGGAGACTCATTAGCATGAGTTATCGTTGAAAAGCATGAAGGGTGAATCTATGAGAGACTGTGAAGAACATGTCCAGCTCATATTTCACCTTCAGCTCCAAAGGAATAGGAATTACATTTTGCTTAAGCACACTTTCTCCTCAATTATCATTACTGTAATGCAAAAATCATATACAGATACACTCACCTAAAGGATTATAAAGAACACCATACTAATACTGTGTTTGACCCCCTTTCACCTTCAGAACTGCCTTAATTCTACATGGCATTAATTTAACAAGGTGTTGAAAGCATTCTTTAGAAATGTTGTCTCATATTGATAGTATAGCATCTTGCAGTTGATGGAGATTTGTGGGATGCACATCCAGGGCACGAAGCTCCCGTTCCACCACATCCCAAAGATGCTCTATTGGGTTGAGATCTGGTGACTGTGGGGATCATTTTAGTACAGTGAACTCATTGTCATGTTCAAGAAACCAATTTGAAATGATTTGAGCTTTGTGACATGGTGCATTATCCTGCTGGAAGTAGCCATCAGAGGATGGGAATGGTCAGAAACAATGCTCAGGTAGGTTGTGGCATTTAAACGATGCCCAATTGGCACTAAGAGGCCTAAAGTGTGCCAAGAAAACATCCCCCACACCATTACACCACCACCACCAGACTGCACAGTGGTAACAAGGCATGATGGATCCATGTTCTCATTCTGTTTACGCCAAATTCTGACTGAGCAGAAAAAAAACTGAGCAGACCCGTCTGGCACCAACAACCATGCCATGCTCAAAATTGCTTAAATCACCTTTCTTTCCCATTCTGAATTCAGTTTGGAGTTCAGGAGATTGTCTTGACCAGGACCACACCCCTAAATGCATTGAAGAAACTGCCATGTGATTGGTTGATTAGATAATAGCATTAATGAGAAATTGAACAGGTGTTCCTAATAATCCTTTAGGTGAGTGTATATTGGCTTACCTGGTAGCCATCTTGAGTGTCACAGTCAATTATGTCCCTTCCAACAAATTTTTTGAAAATGTTAGTTTCTTGAGGGCTTAAACTATGATGGAAAATTGTTGCGGAGGATGAGAACATTTTTCTTGGACACATTTATATTTGTTATTATTGTCTCTACATTTACGAATGATCACCAAATACCATGTTTCTTTACTGTAAATGTTTATAGTATGAAATGCACTGAAGCTTTTTATTTTTTAGATTTTTTAATTATAAATTTTCCATGTCTAAGAACCCAAATCCAGTCATGGAGACGTTGCGGTAATGAAAAGTTTCCCCTTAAATGTGTAAAAAACAACAAAATTGGTTTGTATGATGTCATTTGAAATCATTTGCAAAAAAGTACATGAAGAGATGATTGTAACTGTATGCTTCTTATTTTGATACTCTTTCTTTGCATTTATCTTTTTATGAAAATGTTTCATGACACCTCATAAGTCTAATTTCGGGAGAATCGCCCTTTTGCATCTGAACTCCTCGGATCTCAATTTGAACAGTTTATCAAGTAGACTATAGGAGTTTTGAGGAAAAGATTAAAAACATATATTATTTTTTTAATTATAGAGACACATTATGTACATGATTATCAAAATGAAGCAAATCCTAATGGTCCTAAAAGATTTCATTTTCTGATTTGATGATGAATTATGAGCTGGGCGTTTTTTTACGAAGTATCAATAGGCCAGAGAAAGAATTAGATGAGGACTAATGAGCCAGAGATAGATTGATACTGGACGTAGTTTAACCCGAATGAGTTACTTGATGTAGATTGAGAGCAAAGAGACAAATGTTATCAGACATGCATTAAACTAAATAGCTGTTGTCTATATCAATGCACACAGCATTGTTGCTCTTTGAATGTTGGGTATGCCTGTTCTCCAGCGGGCTCTCCCAGCGCAAAGCTTGATTTATGAGCGCCTCAATGGAAAAGGACATTCAGCGATTGGAAACACTGCTGACTGTGGGAGAAAATACTCCCAATAAACAGCGAATTACATAGGATCTCTGCTGGCTATTAGTCTCAGTTAGATGTGGGTTAGGGGCCAGAGCCTCAGGTCTAGACAACTCACTACCGCAGTTCCCCACATTTCACACACCTTGTTTGTTAGGAGCTATTGTTTATTTCAAGTTCAAGACCTTAGAGAAAATCCCTCGGGCACAGTTGTCATCACAGGTTAGCCAAATTGGAGTTTTGGGCCATTAGATTTCCATTTAGAGCACAAACTATCTCTTTAAACTCCAATGAATGGGATTGGTGCGTTTCAGGGTACCTTGTGTCCTGGGAGGTCCAGGGGATAAACCAAACGCGGGTGGCGCGGACGTTGTCGAACACCACACTGGATTACAAGGTCACCGGCCTGACGTCCCTCACCACGTACACGCTGGAGGTCGCGGCCATGACGGAGGCAGGCGTGGGAACTATAACATCCTCTACGATTTCCTCTGGAGTGCCACCAGGTACATCAAGGGTCCTATTTCATTTCCATATTGTAGCTGTTGAAAATGCAGAAGCATATTGTAAAAACTGTTATTATTGGAGCTACTCAACTTTACTCGTGTTAGGAGATACAGTGCATAAACAGCATGGAAATGAATGATGATCTTTTAAGCTGGACTTTTCTGCTCAGAAGCTGCCTGGAAGTTGTTGCCCACGCACTGCCATAAATCAAATATGGCACTAAAGGAGAAATATTCATTTATATTCGCTTCAAGGCAGAAATTCTCTCAAATGCTGAACTGGCTGAACGCCAAGCCAAACCATAATGTCTGCTGATAAATTGCATATTGTGAGACATTAGGGAAACAGACGTGTACTCGACTCAGCTGGGATTTCAGGCAGATGCTAGACTATCGACTGTTATTTGATTTAATTCCAGTGTAATTTCATCAAAGGTTTTTTTTTTAAACCAAATGAGACTTCTTATCTCAGCACTTCAAAAGCATCAGAACTCCCCTTTCTGACCGAGTCACAAGTGCATTTTCGATCTGAACATTATTATTTAAAATATTCCAGGCATGTTATTGAACATTTTTTTAGATCCTCCTGTGCTTCTAGATGTTTGCTGTTTATTGATGGTTGTGATGTGCGGGCGTTGACTTTTTAACATTTCATGACTTTAATGTAGAACTTCCAGGACCTCCATCAAATCTGGTCATTTCCAAGATTAGCTCAAGATCTGCTACGCTAAAGTTTCGTGCAGGGGATGATGGGAAGACGACCATCTCCAAGTGGATTGTTGAGGGGCAGGTGAGCCATATTTCACTGCTTTTTTTTAATAATGTAGTCTACCATGTAACTGAACTTAAGCGTACTGTATATCTAGTACATCTCTGCAGTGCACACTTATGATATAATGTTTAACTTATTCTCCGCCAGCATTTTTTGTGAAGTTTCACAAAATGCCTTCCAGAATAATTTTCTTCTAAAAAAAATATATATAAACATACAAATATATTACATGAAAGAACTGACCTTCTGCTTTTAGAAAAAACAGTAACAAACAAAATAGGGAAAAAAGTTTCATCCTATCTATATTTTTTTTCTCTGCTTATAAACTCTTAAATATGGGTATTTTTCTTTAAAAATAAAAAAATTAAGCAAAAAGCTGAAATAATTGCATTTTTGTGAAGGAATTTTGTTAAAGATCAGATTCAGAATGGTTATCAAAACATACATAGGGCTCTATCATACACATGGCGCAATGCAGCGCAATGTGCGACGCAAGTGTCTTTTTCTAGTTTTAACCCGGTGCAATGATAATTTTCACATTTAGCGCCACGTTGTTTAAATAGTAAATGCATTTGCGCCCAATTTTGCACCCATGGGCGTTCTGGTCTGAAAACGAGGTGTGTTCAGGCGCATTGTTGGCGCGTTGCTATTTAGAGGCAACTGAAATAGACTACGCCATTGACCTATAAAAACCTGGTTCAAAGTCAATGGCTCAATATGGTTTTTGTTATTTAAAGAGCGCGTTACTAATATGCGGCTATAAACGGGACGACAACGTGGGTTAGCTTATCACACACATGAATGCGCAGCAGCACAAAAACGCTTTTAAATATGAAAGATTAAAGGATTGAAATCTAAGAGATTATTATTGAGTCTCTTTAACATAAATGAGGACCGATTATGAGATGTTAGGAAGCGTAAAGAGCTGCTTCACCTGTAGCCTGGTAAGTAAATAAATGCTTTGCTTTAAACAAATGCATCTGTTTTCAAATGTTTTTTAAATGCTACCCTGCAGATTTATTGTATATGATGACTGTACCTGTGGATATGGTGAGATGAGAAACATTTTAAGTAATGCTTTTTTAAAAAAACATGGCGCTGTCCGAGTGCTGAAACGCTTCAGCTCTCCGCACGTTTATAAAATCTCGTTTGTATTTTTAGAGTACAAACCTTTTCTTGCATATTTGCAAATTATTTTATGAGATTACAATGATTATGTAGGATATAAATACATTTACAGCAATTAAAAGCCTGCTATTTGTACTTCTATGACTGAAAGAAAAAGGATTTCAAAGGTTTTAAAGCAACACTATGTAGTTTCCATGTAAAAATGACTTACAGCTCCCCCATGTGGTTGAAAAGCGCAACAGTGCCTGGTATCAGACACTCTTCTGCAGGCAGGAGGCGGGGCTGTGTTTCCTACCCTCCACCGCCACTTTCAGAGTGTGCTTGTCGCAGCTAGTAGCTGCTCAGGTTGCAGCAACAGGACAATTTGTCCAGTTAAAAGTTGTTCTATCACTGAAATAATTATAGAGACATTATTTAAAGGTAAAAAAACTACATAGTGTTGCTTTAAAATAAAAAATAAAAAATTCAATAAAAATGAAAACAACACTTTTTAACATTATTCTAAAACTGGTGGTCTTCTTCCTCCGCTTAGTTTTTTGGTTTACAAAGTCCGTCATCTAAATAGGGATTAGACAACTGGCTTTTAAAGGCGCAAAAGGGAATGTTTCCGCCGACTGAGAATCCAAATACCGTTACTGAGTTTTTTAAATAAGCGCATGTGTAAGAACAGCCTCCCTCCTTCACAGCTCATTTCTAGGGAACGCCTTCCAAAACTCATGCACGAGTATTTGAACACAAGTGTTTGTTTACCACCAGCATATGCTGTGTCGCGTCAGTGGATTCATTATGTAAAATTATATGATAATAAACACATAAGATACTGTAGATCGTTAGATCAGTCGACGCTACTCCCATTTCAACAAGCATGTAGCAGACTGGTCACTGCCTTACAAATACAGTACAAGAACAACGTCAATATACCCGAATAACAGTACAACAATATAATTATTCCAGAAAGTAAGAATAATCACTGTTACCTGTCGAGGAGAATTTTTGCGAACTGCGCGTCTGTCTTGACACCTCTCTGTTGCTTCATTGCTCTCCAGTGTTGAAATGTTTCTCCAATAACGACTCTGGTTAGATTACGTTATTCGGACAATTTTGTCCTCTTCTCAGCAACTTCAAAAAAAGTATTTATTTTGCGTCCTCCTTCGGGCTTCTTCTCTTCCATGGTGCAAATTCGAGGAGGAAAGCAGGAGCGACAATGAAAACAAGCCGAAACTAAAGACAGAGTTTCATGCGCATGCGTCACTCGTGTAAAGTTACTGGAGCGTGCACGTGTCTCACAAGGAACGTAATGGCAGTGATTGACAAGCCAGAGGGCCAATCATTGACGCGATGATTGCGTCAACGATTGGCTGATGTTTTCAAGGCCCTACCTTATGCACAGATGACATATATTAATATTATTACTTTCAGTCTTTTATCATTTAGTAAAGTCAGTTTCAAGTAATATTGCAAAAATGTATTAAACAAACATCCTCTTTTCCACCTTTAAAGGGGATGAGAGATAGGACTCATTGGTTTATTGCACGTTACGCCCAAAACACACCCATTACTCATTAGGAGAATATGAACAACCCTTTACGACCATGCGCTTGGCCCACAAACCATTTTTCCCTTTGTTAAATTAGCAAAAGTGTCATCGGACACGCCCATTTAGGACGTGCGACCGATTAAACAATATACTTAGATTGTTAAAATAGGGCCCATAGAGTTTTAAATGAGTAAATAACATTTTGGCTTCAGTTTTTTTCTTGGGTAAGTGGATCTAGTGGTATTGCAGATTAACATAAAAATTCTTCAAAAAAACTTTTTTATGCAATGTTTTCTCTTAATTGACGAGATAACTCATCAATGGCGGGGAAAGAGTTAAAATGTCATGGGTGATATAAGCTTTGTCTTCTAATACTTTAAATGGGCATTTGGTTATACAAGCATCTCGACACAAGTAAGGGAGAACCGGGGCGAAAGTAGCGCGGGACGAAAGTAACAAAGCGATTTTCTCAGAGCCCTGACTACATTTGAATTCCAAACTATGATAGCATCCTTAGCACGCAACCTTTGAAAGAGCTGACAAATATTGCGTTATTTCATAACTGTTTTGAAAGTCCTGAAAGATGTTTTTGACCATGAGAAGTAAATTCCTATACGGGAATTCTTATAACACATTGCGTTTCTTGTTTCATGTGTTACAGTACTGATCAATCTACAGATTATTTAGTGCTCTAACACATCCTGAAGTTCGCCCTCTAAACGTCTAATTCAACATCCCATCATCAATTATTTCTTACATAATGTATACCTTGTAATGCACTGTACTGTTAGTTGCTATGGATGAAAAAATCGGCTAAATGCATAAGTGTAGATAATATGCATTGTACCCAGAGACATAATTACTTTGGATTGATCTACATACATACAATTGCTGCATAATATCCTATTTACTTACTGTATGTGCATATTGTGTATTATTCACTGTGCATATATAAAAAAAGAATTTTCTTATGGCATAAGAACGATGCGAATTGTTTAAAAGTTAAAAAGTTTTGTGTTTTCGTAATTATTTCTTTTACATCTCAGTATTGTTGCACATCTCTGCCTGATACTTAAGATAGGCTACTGTTGACACAGTTTCCCTTGAATTTTGGTTTTCTCAGTTTAATGAAAAAGAAGCTCATCTTTTCATATTAGTAGCGCTACACCATGTAGTTTCAGAAACGTTTAAGGGTTCAAAACTGCATTCATCCATCACCACAGGGCTTAAAACTGTCAATATACATACTGTACTTATCACACTTCTCAGTTCACATCCGCTCAGCACTTTCATTTTAACAGGAATAAAGCACAGTCCCGGTCCTGATTGCCCTGCGCTTCTCAGAAGTGTATTGAAAGCGCATCCTCGTCACATGCGGCTCGATGAAATGACGACAGATTAACGTGACCGGCTCCTAATTTGTAACCGACATCAACTTGACATGACGAAGCCCGAGGCTCTCAAAGGAAGCTTTAGCTTTTCATGTGGCGGCACTTGAATTTCTAAGTTGATTGAGGCCGGCCTATCTGCGGCTGCAGAGACCTGTCACGGAGGGAGAGAGAGATGCTGCATACGCACCCGCTATGAAATACAACAGCGGTCTCCAGCATAAGGTGCCACGCGTCGAACATCTATCACGTTGGCATAAATGCTTACCGCATACAGTACACTCCAGTGGTCATAGTAAATCTTTTTGAGTGCTGGGAGCTTTGATTGGTTTAGACTTGGCTCGCACAACGTGTTTGAAATGGGGCAGTGGTTGGCACTGTCCGGGACTCAATTGAAAACGCTTTAACCTGAATTCCTGCCGAAGGACTTGTTCCCATAGAAAACACTCTAAAAACCTTTGGCCTGTGACGTGCTGGATATAATGAAGTGCAGTGAGAGGATTTTTTTCTTTCGTTTGCTTCACTGGTCGGACTTTGACTCAACAAATGCTGAGATACCATTTTTAAAGTGTCTGAAAAATGGTCCTTTTCTGATGTTTCTAAATGGTGTAGCAGATTAATATCCAGGTACTGTCCTGTAGCCAGACTATCAACATAATGTCCGGTCCACAGTGTACTTTTGTCCACGGTTAATAGGAAGTGGCTTTCTGACTGACATGTTAAAATGCAAACTTTTTTATATGCTTTTATAATGCTCAAAGATGTGTTTTAGTCATAAAGTTATCGGCTACAGGGAGACTTTAATTTATCTAGTTCACTGGCAATAAACAAAACTTTTCAAAGTCATGGCTTTCAAAAGAGAATGATCAAGAAAGTACTCGTTTGTTTGAGGTAATTTTTTTGAGGTTTTCTTTGAGTTATTTTCTTAATTTTTTTTTTAAACCAAACCTACGACTTTTCAGAAGACGTTTAAAGTCAGGAAATCTGCTTGCAGCTTACCATTTAAAAAAAGCTTTCTCTTTAGGTGGGCAGCATCGGTGAAGAGGAAGAGTGGAAGGTGTTGTACGAGAAAGAAAATGACCCTGAAGCTCAAATGCTGGAGGTGCCCAACCTCTCTCCATTCACACATTACAGGTCAGTGATGTTTTTATACAAGCATACATTAGTGCCAACTGCAACATAAACAGCATTTAATTTATTTGAACCTAAATAGGAACACATTTCAAATGAGCGTAATCAAATAAAGACAAATTAATTACTTCAATTAGCATCGCAAGACACGTTTACTGTGTGCATGAACAAATAAACCCAGTTTATACTCAGGTCAAGACACACAGCAATGTTTTTGTTGTTTTCTAAAATACTGATCTTTTCCATGCTTTTTGACATCTTTGTAATATGTGTCTTGCGTTAAATAAAGTAAATTCAAAAGAGAATTGCACACAGAAGTGTAAATCACTATGTGGCGGTATCTATTTAATACAGGCAGTATTTTGGCAGTCCCTATACTTGGTGTAGTGATAACTCTTAAAACATTTTGGCACTTGGCAGGTGTAAACAAGACAAATAGATGCTGTTTAGTGACAGCTTTTGGTGAAATACATATTCTGCAACATCAGTATTTAGATACATACAGTATTAACGTCTGTTGTAATAGAGTTAAAAAAGTGTTCATGTACAGCGGGGAAATAAGTATTTGACACATCAGCATTTTTATCAGTAAGGGGATTCCTAAGTGGCCTATTGACACAAAATTTCCACCAGATGTAGCCATCAAGCCGAATATTGAATTCATACAATCAGAACATTTAAGTATACAAGTTGAGTCATAATAAATAAAGTGAAATGACACAGGGTATAAGTATTGAACACATAAGGAGAACAAGGTGCAAAATGGCATAGAAAGCCAGGAGATCACCTGAAATCTGTCAGTATTGAGATAGAAACCCTGCCCCCTATCAGTACTAAGCCATTCAATAGAAATCCCCTTACTGATAAAAATGCTGATGTGTCAAATACTTATTTTCCCCGCTATAGCTCAGTGGTAAAAGATTGCAGTAGCAGCACTAAAGGTTGTGGATTCGGTCCCAAAGAACACACATAATGATACCTTGTAATGCTCTGTGAGTCCAACTTCCCACTCTTAAAAGTGCTTAAATGCGGTTGCCTATACCTTAATTTGTCAGTAGTGAATCTTAGTCGTAAAATACAGTTGTCACTCACACTAAATAACCAAACTCTCTATGTATAGTGCAGATTAAGCAGTCAGTCAGAAAAGCATATTATATACTCTTCATCATGTACTTCAATATTCAGTTATCTGATTATTGCATTCCCTGTATGTAAAGCCACTGCTGGTAAGTTTAGTGTCTGGCCTCATTTGTTTGTTTCAGACAGCTTGAATCATCTTCATGATGAACTGCTTTGGCTCTGTGTTTTTCTCTACCTCGCAATTTATGTCAATTCTTATGGATGTTGCTACAGTCTCTCCATTTGTTCTACACGCTGATAAACTTTGATTTTATGGTAATTGGTGCAATTAGAAAGTGAATTGCAAAGAGCATAGGGCTTGAACGGAGTTCATTTCTGACTTTACAGCCATTTATTTTCCACTCTTGAATTTAGTTTGGTTTAACAATAGGTAATGCAGATTGATGTACTGTGCGGTTGGTACAGGTTCCGAATGCGTCAGGTGAATATCGTGGGTTCGAGTCCAGTCAGCGTGCCCTCCCGTGTCATACAGACCCTGCAGGCCCCTCCTGATGTGGCGCCCAGTAGCGTGACAGTACGCACGGCCAGTGAGACCAGCCTGTGGCTACGCTGGATGGTAAGTTGTTATGCATTTGCTCTCCGCGAGCAATTTATCATACAGTTGATCTAATAATTGAAAACTAAATGAATAGTAAAACTATCAATTTTTCAATTGTGTTATTCCGTCTTAGAAATTTCTCCCATTAAATTGTTTAACTAAATAGATGAAATTGATTCTTGGAATCTGATGGTCGCAGTTATTTCTCATATATCAAAAAGTTTAATAATAAGTGTAATTTAACAGTTACATATCTCCCAGGAGAAATATGAAACGAAATAGTACATTGTATTCAACCGACTCAAATTCAATTATTCAAGGTCTTGATTCATTTTAGTAAGAGGTAAGAAGGAAAGGAATACTCCTAAAATGGGTTCAAGGAAACTATTACATTCACTACTTTCAACGCTGGTGTTCTGACAGCATGTCATTATCCAGTAGCACGCATGAATACAGGCCAGGACGTTGAAAGCAGGGTTTTTTTCTGCATCTATCGATTTTCACCTGATATAAAGAATGCTGACATGCAAGAGCTAGTGGACGAATTGACTTTCTCAAATTGAGGCTTTTTACATGTCAAATTAAAAGCAAATGAAAGCTGATGTTTGCCAGTTTGTGACATCTCACTTATCTGTTGGCACCCAATCAAAGTTTTCATTTTCAGTTCATTTTTGAGGCACGTAAAATAAGAGGGATTGTTAAATATGAGGTATGCATTTACGTTTAATCACTTGCATACAGTACCGCAATATTAGGCAAGCTTGACCCAGCGGGTGATTCTCACGAAATCCATATTTAAAAGGTGTCCAGCATCAACATTTTTGAAAAGCCCTTGAAGCCTTTTTTGCACATATAAGATTTCTTCTTATGAAATTAGTATAATCATTATTTTTAGATAATTTAAATAATTTAATTTAAATATAAAGGTATTTATTTATTTCCTATATAATTATTTAATTTAATTTTTTAGATGATTATTTTCAAAAATTATCATTACCGCAACATGATATTACATTAAATATATGCATTTACAAACTCATGTTTCGGTAATGAGAACTAATAAGGTGTCTAGGTACTACGACAAACAAAATTTAAACTTTTATCTGGAGAGAAAAAATAAGAACTGCTTACTTGTTGGCCATCTTGAGTGTCACAGTCAATTATGTCCTTCTTTAAAATGTTAATTCCTTGAGGGCTTAAACAATGATTGAAAATTGTTGCGGAGGATGAGAAAATTGGTCTTGGACACATTTATATTCCTTATTATTGTCACTACTTTTACCAATGATCACCAAATACCACATGTTTCTTTACTGTAAAAGTTTATAGAATAACATGCACTGAAGCTTTTTATTTTTTTAGATTTTTTTTAATTACAAATATTTCCACATGGACACGTTGCGGTAATGAAAATTTTCCCTTAAATGTGAAAAAAACAACAAAATTGGTTTGTATGATGTCATTTGAAATCATGTGCAAAGTAGTAAATGAGGAGATGTTTGTGCCTGTATGCTTTTTATTTTTAAACCATTTACTTTAATTATCAAAATGATTCATGACACCTCGCAAGTCTAATTTCGCGAGAATCACCCCAGCGTGTTTGTAGTGAAAATGTTTAGGAATCTAAATCTTGCTTTTGATGTTTCCAAGGACTGTTTAGCAAGACAAAGGGATCATACAGTATCAATGTAATACCTGTGCTTTTACAAGAAGAAATTTACAAAGAGATATTTTGTGTAATCAAGTTCTGGTACGTTGAAGCAGTTTGAGATGAAAGAGCTAAAGTGCACTAAAGCAATCTGCTAACACAATTAAGCAATTTGCAGGTTATATTAAGTTACACACTAGACAGAATGTGCAGCTGTCATTGTCATAACAACATTTTAACTTGAAATATGAGTCTGAAATAAATGTATGAAGAGTTCACAATGCAGTAAGTATTATTTTCAACCCAGCATTGGGTCAAAAAAGACAAACCAAGATGTTGGGTTAAAATATCCCAGCAAATTTTGCAAAATAATCGACAATACTGTAAGTTGGCTAAATTACCATATATATTTTGGTACCTCAATAATATTGACTCCTTTTTTTACCATATTGGAATCAAACATTTAAGAGTATCGGAATTGATAAAATCCAAACGATGCACAACCCTAAATGAACTCTCAATGTTCCCCTCGCAGCCGCTGCCGGAAACCGAGTACAACGGTAATCCTGAGACCGTGGGCTACAGGGTCAAAGTGTGGCGGGCGGACCAGCGGGATGAGGTCAGCACGCGATTGGTGAACGACCGTCTGGAAAGAGAAATCACCCTTGAGGGTCTTGAGGAATGGACAGAGTATCAGCTGCAGATACAGGCTTACAATTCCATTGGCCCCGGGCCCTGGAGCGACACCGTGAAGGGCCGCACCCGCGAGTCAGGTGAGACCAATACACTGGCTTTTTGTAAATGATGCTAATGCGGGTTGATCGGTCGTCGTCTGCGTGGCGCAGTCTCACACGAGAAATAGAAACATATTTGCCACCTGTGTCGCAGAGGGAGCGTCTTTAAATTTCCATTCTCTGGATGATCACATTCGGAAATGTAAACAGGTTGCACTTAAATTGAATTTTATTTCTTTTATGTGATCGGCACCTCACTGTTTCCCACTCAATACCTCCATTCGTCCTCGCTCACAAGCAGCTCTAAATGCACGCTTGCACTGCAGATAAGAAACAAGATGATTGGCTGCCTGGCGTCTGTACTTATCGTTACTGTTGCTCCCTACGAGAGAGATTTATGGCCCCAAATGGCTGCAGGGTGAAGCAGAACCTCGAAAATTACTTTTTAAAGGTGAAGTGTGTCGTTTCTGCACCACTAGATAGAAAAAAGAGTTGCGAAAATATGAACATTTTCCGAAGAAAGTGTTTGTGGTTTGTTAGTCAGTTAACTGTGGTGTGAATGGTGAGCTGTTTAGTTGCTAAGATGGTCTTTATGGTTGCTAGGGCACTCCAGGTTCATTACTCTCGAAAGTTAAAATAGCTCACCTAATAATCTGTAAAATTCTTTAGATATGGCAAGTCTAATCATTTTAGGTATTGTTCATGTCCGTAACACATACAAGGCCACGATCACAGAAATCGCGATTGTTTTTCGATGGTTTGTCTGGGACAGCCAAAAATTATGCAGTGTGTCCCGGCTTTAGAAACATAGACATATAAACAGATTTTAACTGTCTTCCATTTTTTGGACAAGCAAGTGGGTGATTCTCACGAAACCATTGAAACACCACGGCACTAATGATTTTAGCTTTAAAATGTGTAATATAGTAACATTAAAAAGCATCAGAATTAACACAATACTGTGTTCTACCTTGCACAATGTGTGATTTCAACATAAGAATTTATAATTGGAAATTTTATCTCATTTTCTGCTGAAATTCTCATTACCGCAATGTGTCCGGCTGTGTTTGAACATGCGTTATGTTGTAATTTAATCAAATTAACACAAAAATATTAAGAAAAAAATAAATGGATGTTTTGCTAGACTACTTTAGATGACAGAAAAAATATTTACTGAATATTCATGTATAATAATAATGAAGAAAAATTAGGAAAGTGATGTGTCCATGCCTGATGTTCTCATCCTCCGCAACACTTTTTGAGAACAGTTTAAGCACACATACAGAATTTTAATAAAGTTTGATTTTGAGTGACCAAGCACATGGACCAGTTACTTCAAGATGGCTACCAGGTAAGATAATTTTTTACAGTTAATTTGAAATATTGTCTTGTCAGAATGCTTACACGATATTTTGATTATCATTACCGCAACAGATGCTTATTAAATGTTAATTTAATTAATAGAAGCATAATACTTTGATTTTAAATGCATGTGCAGAATCTCCAAATTATGTTCTTTCAGGTTTGTCATGTCATTTTGAAAATATGTGTTGATGTTTTCTGACTGTTGCGGTAATGAGATTTTTTAGGAATTTTTTTTTAAATTATGTTACAAAAACTGTTAAAGTAAAAGTTTTTAAATTAATGTTCCCATTTACTCCAGACTTTGTTTTTCAATGTCTGGTGGGAAAAAAAGTAAATTTAAGCAATTTTTACATTTTCATGCTTGACAAGTTTTCGTGAGAATCACCCAAGTAATCCCATCCTATACGCATGCCTAAACGCATCGTTCAAGTCAAACTGTTATGACTGACCCAGTACCTTCACTCCAATAAATACATAACAGTTGTGTTCCATTAGTGGTGCAGTAATGACACACTTCACCTTTAATAATCATTTGAAAGCTTTCACTTGAGTCTATCATTATGTCATTTTAAGCCAGCAGCCCAGATGGGAAGAACATGCTGGACTGGTGATGCTGCCAGATTAGGCCAGGTTCCAATGGTCCGTCTGGCGCTGAAGTTTTCAGGTCTTTGCAAGGTGCTCACGCTTACGCTCTTCCTCGCTGCTCTCAAACACTAATGCTGTTTGCTTTCATATCAGCACCACTTTCTTTTCTCCCTCATGACACAGGCGAGGTGACTTATTCACAGCGTGAGATTACTCGGCACTTGGGGTTGTGTGTTAAAGCACAGTTTGAAAAGGAATTGTTATTTGTTTTTTTGCATAGTGCCATCAGGGGCTCCGGAAAACGTGACAGCCGAGGCCATGAGCTCCAGCCGTATCCTGGTTACCTGGGGGCCGGTTCCTGAATCACAGCAAAATGGCAACATTCTTGGATATAAGGTGGATACTTGAGTACTCTCTTTGT
This sequence comes from Misgurnus anguillicaudatus, assembly GCF_027580225.2. NCBI lineage: Eukaryota > Metazoa > Chordata > Actinopteri > Cypriniformes > Cobitidae > Misgurnus > Misgurnus anguillicaudatus. The sequence continues at coordinate 19,545,851 of NC_073355.2, forward strand.
TTGTTTTTTGTGGTTATATTCTTTCTTCTTCACAAAAATGGAAACAATGCACCCGAATGAGGTGAAGTGCAATGGTGTCATACACGTTCAAATCATGCACACACTCAGAAATAAAGGTACAAAAGTTGTCACTGGGACAGTACCCTTTCAAAAAGGTACACTTTTGTACCCAAAGAGTGAATATTAGTATTTCAAAGGTACATATTGGCAGGTCAAAGATACATATTTGTACCTAAATGGTACAGATTAGGACCTTTTGAAAGGGTACTGCCCCAGTGACAGCTTTGTACCTTTATTTTTGACAGTGCATGATGAAATGAAAAAAATTGTCATGTGTGGAGGGAGCTATTGTGTTTCATTTTTTATTTAGCATTCTTTATGTTTAAAATAAAACTGGTAAAATTCAATATCCTAAATCTTAAATGTGATTAATGTTTAAAGAGCATCTATTTTCTGATTCACGATTTTACATTTCCTTTGGTGAGTAAGTGTGTATTAGTTAACGATATGCAAAAGGTACAAACCCCAAAGTAAACGATGACGTGAGTTATCGTCTCATACGTAAATCTCTTTTCTTGGACTACAACAAACACTCGGATTGTAGGCAACAGTTTACTTCCTGGGATTGGTGATGTAGACAAGACCGACATTATCATAATTCCTCACGCTTTGACTCACAGCATGCAAGTTAATTGCTTTTAGTGATATTGTGAGTGAATCTTTTAAACATGGTAAGGAGCGTTACATTTCCGGATGATGTCAGAGGTATTCAGGCTAATCACAACGTACAGATTAGCTGGTCAATCAGGCTGGTCAATCAGGGACACAGTGCTTTTCAAATCGATGAGTTTTGTACGAAATCAATGCATTTGAGGAAGGCAGGATATTTTGAGCTACAAAAATGTACGGTATTTCATAAAATAAATAATGCGTTTTTTAACCATAAACCATGCAAACACATAATAATATTACAATTAATAATAATTGTTATTTTCCCATTACACAAAATAAAGTTTTTCGTTTTTAGCAATGAAATAGGTGCATTTTAATGAAATATTGGGTCATGTGAAGGGCAAAATTTACTTGGATCCTTTGATAACATATGTAATAGATAATTTACAGTATAGTGAGCTAGTCAAAATATACCCTGACTAGGAGATCAAAGTCTTGTATTCACTTACACTATACAGTACCTTGTTCAGAAAACGACTTCTTGCAAAATAGCTAAAAATATTGCTAAATTAAATATTGTTTTTTTCTATTTGAGACGATGGAGTGATATGAGACACATTTTTGTCGTTATTATACAACAGAATAAAAGAATAAGGGTCAGGGTTCCCACGGGTCCTTGAAACCCTTGAAAGTTTGTGAATCTGGGGAGAAAATTCAAGGTCTTGGAAAGTTTAAAAAATATACATAGATACAGGTCATTGAAAGAAGTTTTCTGAAAAAAAAATCCATATTATTCTCTGTGTAGTGTAGGATAATATCATAAAAATTCTAGACTTTTTAAACACACGTGCTAAACTGTTCGCTTTCAATGCTTATATATTCTGTATGCAAATGTTGATTCATACCAAAATGCTTTTTTTGCATAGATATGTTTGACACATGAAAAAGTCTCGGGTTACGTATGTAACTGTTGTCCCCTGAGAAGGGAACGAGACGCTGTGTCTCCCTTGACATACTTCCTGCATCCCTGTAACGCCGTCTTTGGCAATATTTCAGATAGCGATATACTTCCTGGCTCCCGCGTCACCCTGTCTTTGTCGTTAAGCCTCACCATTGGTTGAATTCGATATATACATTCATACGCACTTACCCCTGGAGGCGTCCCCAAAGTGTCACCGCAGTGATGCAGCGCAAGTTCCCTCATAAGGGAACTGTAACAATATATCTTTAAAGGTAACACGATGTAACCTTGCTCTCAATTGAAATGTGTCTCGACATTTAGTCCTTGAATTTGAGGGTATTGGACCTGGAAAGTCCTTGAAAGGTCCTTGAATTTGAAGTTAACTAAGGATATCTGACATGACTAACTGTTATTGTCTTGTTGCTGTCTTGTGCAAGATATAAAAAAAATGAAATGACCCCTTTAACATGTCATGCATCGCACGCTGCGATATAACAGAATATAATAAACGTTTACCTAGAAGCCTTATAAAGCAGCAGTGTTTGTTCCAGTAGCCTCTTTTATTTTCATTTTAAATAATGAACTGGGCCGTAAAAGCGTTCATTGAAAGTCTGACCCTTGCGGAAAGACAAATATTTGCAGTGAGACGTGTTGCTGCGCACCCATATGTTCAGAGAAGCTTCTCTGCTTCAAAGTCAACAGTAATTAAGACAGACGGCTTTATCGAAGAAGCAGCCTGCTGAAAATGAGCCTGGAGGAACAAACATCACGTACTGTAATTCTGCCACATTGCACAGCTGACAATAAAAGTCATGTCTTGTTGTTTCGATTTAATGTGATTTTACAGTAAACCACAGCTTTTTACGATTACACAATCACACAACGGTGAGATCCAAGTACGCTATAACTTATGCTTTTTTGTCTAGGTTCTTTACAAAGAGAAGGACTCGGATTCGGATGCTCAGGTGAACGCGGTCAAGGGAAACATGACGCAGTCCGCCCTACTGCGTAACCTGCGTAAATACGTCCAGTATGAGATCCAGGTTTCGGCTTTCACACGAATCGGAGACGGCCAGCTCAGTAGCCCCCCGCTGCTGGAGAGGACCAAAGACGATGGTGGGCAACTTTTCTCCTCAATCTAATTCACTGAGGGTTGAATTCACTACCACTTATGCACATTATTTTTTTAACACAAAAATCTGCATTTTAAGTCACTCAGCCACTCACAATCCAGTTAAATCAGATGCTAAATGTGCTGTGGGTATTAAAATTTAGTCATGGTAATGTTGTAGTGCTAACACGCCTCGTTTCTATGTAAATTAGACTTATTATGGATCGCATCGTATTTACAAGACTCAATGCTGTTTGACTGAAACAATTAGTGCTATGCAGTTATGCACGGAAAGTTTAAATTAAATAAAAAAGAGGTGTTCATGTACACTTATACTTATCATGGCAGCAGTAATTCATTAAATAATACAGAAGAGGGCCATATTCACACCTGTCATCCCAGTTTTGGCATTTTTAAGAGTTAATTCAAGTGCCAGATCACCTGCAAGGTGGTGAACTGTGACATCCAAATTCTGTTAAGATGTCAAGACTTTGTAATTTTTTTCTTTAGTTGTAAAGCAACGCATTCATTTCCCTTAGAAGCAGTTTGTTAAATATGCTGATTTCGCCGTTTTGTTTATTAATTGAGATTTTTGCCGTTTTATAGCCACACAGAGACTCGAGTGCTGTAACTCAACTATTTGGCGTATTTTGTGCACACTCCTTGACCAAGCAGTTCACATTAATGAGCTGTCGTGAGTAATGGGCATTTGCTCTAAGCACAAGAAGTGGGCAGATTGATGCGGCCTTGAATTTTTATAGAACAGAAAAAGATAATAAAACTGCCGTTCAGTCTTTAGCTCTCACTCAAGCCTCGTGTTTTTTTTTAAAGTCTGCTTACGCTTTTGACATTCAGTATGTGCGTTTCAAGAAATGCTTCATCTCTGTTGTAAGTGTTTTTTGGCTTCGCCTTCGCTAAATTGATTTTCTCTCATTCGACGCTTTCCGCCAGCACGCATGCACGCATTAAAGTACCACCCTGTTGAGACTGCCATTTTACAGCGAGATTTGGTATAGACACATTTGGCAGGGCAAACGATATGGTAAATTAAAAAATTTACGACATCGCAAACTACTTTGTCGAGGGCGGCCTTCGAATGTTTACTTTATGGAGTGCAGCGTAAATAGACTTTGAAGGTCTGGATGAAATGGTGAAATGAAGGCTTCCAGAGGAAATAGTCTTGATAGTTTGCTGTCCATTACTGATGTTTACTGTGGACAGGATTTCATGGACGGATCACAGCGAAAACTAATGCACTCTATATGAACGCTACTGTAAAGAGACAGCAGGGCCATAAGGCAAATAGACTAAAGCAGGGATATGGCACAACTAAAGCTTTCCTCAAGGTTGCTTCTGTAAGAGAGGAAATAATTGATATACACTGTGTGCCGTGAAGCAATATATAGTGCACAAACAAATTGCTAAATTGTAAGTTATCTCCCTTTTAAAGCTTTTAATTTTTCAGGCTTGTTGTACTTCGAACCATCATCAGTTCTATATGGAAATTCGTTTTTTATCTGATTTGATGAGAACAAAATAAGCTTTAACCACATAATCAAGATTGAGGACGACCAAATGTAATAGTTATGAATAAAGACTTGAATCAGACCACATCAGTCAATTACTGCTATGAATGTTGAATATGTATCTGGGTTAAGGCTGTACTTTGTAATAATTTGAGGCCACCAGTAGATTTTTGTTCATTTCAATTTGTGAAATCCAGGCTAAAGTCTCATAATCTAATTTTGAGATAAGGAGCATCAATGTTAACCTCCTAAGACCCGAGCTTTGGTTTGTCTTTTTTCTGATTTCTATTTTGGGGTTAGAAAGAACCAATAAATATAATAACCAAATAATTTTTCTTTGAACATGAAGCAGTGTAATTGTTCCCGTTTGTTACACAGAATTAGATTTATGGTGCAAAAAAAATCTGATGTCCACATGATGTCTTCAGAGGTTAAAGATATCAAGGTTATGAGGTTATCAAGGTTCATTATGTAGGATGATTTTTAAATCACAAATTTAGCTGGGTTTTCACAAAATGGGTCACATATGAAAGGGATACTCTAGTCAAATATCAAAATTACCCCATGATTTACTCACCCTCAAGCAATTCGAGATACAAATGTCCATCATCTTTCAGACGAGCACATTTGGAGTTATTTTAGTAAATGTCCTTGCTCTTTCAAGCTTTATAATAGTAGAAAACAGGGATCAGGGAACAACTTTTGTCTTTAAACCCCAAAACAGTGAGTCCATCCTTACCCACAGAAGTAATCCACATGGCTCCAAGGGGTTAAAAAAGATCTTCTGCGGGTAATCGATGTGATTTCATAAGAAAAATATCAATATTTTAAACTTTATAAACTGTAAATAGCTTCCAGTAACTTGGACTCAAGATTCATCCAACAAGAGTTTTAGCATAGTAAGCGTTCTTTGCCATGGGTATGTTGTTTACATGCACAAAATTTTGTCATTGAGTACATCATGGGGTTATTTTGATATTTTGCTGGAGTATCACTTTAACAGCTGATTTTACGTTTAGTGGTCTACATCAAACGATTATGAATACAAACACTACTCCTTTCATAAATTAACTCAAAAGCAGTTAAAATATAACATAGTAACACCATTTAAACTGTAAATACAGCATACATACGGTATATAATATTATCACTGCATGTATCATATATTATTTTGGGAACAGGTACGGTAAGCTTCTCTAACAGATGCCTCTCAATGTCTATGTTGGTCCAGCCCTGTTGCCAAAGCACACTTATGAGCAGTTTAACTAGCAGATAAAAGCCTCTTCTCCCAGCCTGTGAGAGCCATTTAAAGAAGCCCACTACTGTATGTGATACACAGGGGTTAGTGCTTCAATCCAGCAGCCACAGAGTCACATTAATAGAGTATATGGGCCTGTGGTCAGTCAGCTTTGTGCTGCTTAAACATGCCCCCCCCCAAGCCAGGGAGACGCAGGGAGCTCGGACCATTTTACCACCACACTTTTATGACGGAAGCGCTGGACCCGGGCTGGACCGTCTGTGCTCATTCGACCTTGCCAGCAATTATCTCTGTGTTTGCCTTTTAAATTCCCCCCCATAACAGGACTCATTAAGGACTGATGGTACAGCACCATTTCAAATGAACCGCCCCTGTAAATATATGGGTTGCAGGGGCTACAGGAGGTTAATCCTAAGCACAGTCTCCAAACATACATAGTTTAAGTAATTTTTTACTTTTTTCTAAAATCATCTTGCATAATGGAAAGAATATTCTGTAAAAATATAACCTTGATATCTTTAATATTGACTGATAAATGTCATGTCAAGGATTGAAGTCAGTGTGAAATCAATTAGATTATGAGACCTTAACCTGGATTTTACTGAAAGGGTCACTTATAGGCAATTTATATATTTACATCAGCTTTTTGCTAATGGTACATATCTTCAAAAGATTGCCCAAAAATGTTTTTGTTAGTAATTAAAGGAATAGTCCATTTTCTTTAAAAAAAATTCAGATAATTTACTGACCACCATGTCATCCAAAATGTTGATGTCTTTCTTTGTTCAGTCGAGAAGAAATTATGTTTTTTGAGGGAAACATTCCAGGATTTTTCTCATTTTGGTGGACTTTGGTGGGCCCCAACACTTAACAGTTTTAATGTTGTTTACAGTTTTAAAGGACTCTAAACGATCCCAAACAAGGCATAAGGGTCTTATCTAGCGAAACGATTGTCATTTTAAGCAAGAAAAATTAAAAATATGCACTTTTAAACCACAACTTCTCGTCTTTCGGTCAGCGCGACCTCACGTAATTACGTCATCAAGAGGTCACGGACGGCGTATGCGAAACTACGCCCCAGTGTTTACAAGTGTGAAGAAAGAGGACCGTTCTGACGTTGTTGTATGTGGAATGATACTAATTAATGTCTTTGTGTCAGTTTATTGTTTAAAATGGTCCACAAATGTGCGTTTCATACATGTAACACGTGACCTTTCGACGTCATTACGTGAGGTCGCGCTGGTGCGTCAGGACCGGAGATAGATGAGAAGTTGTGGTTTAAAAGTGCATATTTTTTATTTTTATTGCTTAAAATGACAATCGTTTCACTAGATAAGACCCTTATGCCTCGTTTGAGATCGTTTAAAGTCCTTTGAAACTGCAATTTTAAACTGCATTAAAACTGTTAAGTGTTGGGGTCCATTAAAGTCCATTAAAATGAGAAAAATTACTGGAATGTTTTCCTCAAAAAACATAATTTCTTCTAGACTGAACAAAGAAAGACAACAACATTTTGGATGACATGGTGGTGAGTAAATAATTAAATTAAAATTTACTAATTATTTAATATTAATTGTATTAATATTTTGCTAAAGGAAGTTATTAATAAACAGATTTTCAATCGTAGCTTTATACTGAGAAGATTTACATGATTCTTGTCTCAATAGCTAATAGACTGTTTGCATAAGCGTTATCACCGTATGAGTCTCATGCCATGCAGAGAGCCGCTAGCAGGATGATGAATGTTAGCAATTGGCAAGAGAAAGAAGCACCATGGGAAATGCTGTACTGTAAGAGCATCTACTTGTGGACACGTGTCTCTTCGGCCCCGCGCGCAATGCCTGCAAAAAGCAATACAAATCAAATCCTGTCAGATGTGTTAGATTTATAAGTTCCTTAATGTCCAGGAAATGAAACCGAGAATGCACCTAACTGACCGCATCGACTGGGGGAATCTGGAGAGAAATAAGGAAACAATTGAGAGAGCTGATTGCGTTTGTTATGTGTTCGTATATCGGGATGATCCCGGTACAAGACAACAGTGGTGCTTGTGGTACAAGCTAAATTTAAAGCATCCTGTACCTGTGTACAGTACCTACCTAAGGCACAGCACATTATATTGGATTCTCTCCATGTTATCTGCCACTCCGCATGTGTCCTGTTAGTGGATGTATAGGCCTGTCACTAATGCCCGGGAGGGGGTGTATGTGTTTAGAGGAAATACACTGCAGCGCGGTGAAGAAACATCTCACTTAATCAAGACCTATTTTACCAGAGGGCTCTATTAGCACCGGTGGCACACTGTGTCCTTTTGAGTAGGGCACAACTGTCATTAGATCCTCCGGTTATCGCTCGGAGCTCATCTACGCAGTAGTCCACCCCACAGCATGTCTTAGTAGGCAGCGGTAAGGGCTTGGCTGTCTAACAAGGCTTGTGAATCTGGTGGTAGTCGTAGAACAATATGGCTTTAAATACCTTGGTCAAGGTATTTAAAGGGGAAACAAAAGTTTAGTCACAAAAGTTGTTCCTGTAGCTCAATTGGTAGAGTATTGCATAAGCAGCACAAAAAATAATGGGTTTGAACCCCAAGGAAGTATATAAGTGATAAAATGTATACTTTAACCATTTAACTGCCTGCTCGACCAAATGTTGAGCACATTTTGAGTCCCTATATTTTATTGAGAGGAGGACCTAACTTAACTCAAGCTGATTGAGCCATCTCTACTATTTGGTTGAGCTATGTTATGCCAAAAAAATTCAGTAGATGTCAATGTGTCAATCAACAGCACTTATCACAACACATCTGAGAGAAAGAAATCATTCCTGCCATGTAAACTGTTCTTGTTGAAATTTTGCAAGGAAAGCATATTTTTTGACATATTAAGCTGTAAGAGCCCTAACTTTACAAAATTATGTTACTTGGTACCATGAAAAAAACTTTTGTATGTTTTTAATAATTTTTCAAAAACATGCTCAACCAAACGGTTGATTTGTCACTTTATGGTAAATGTAAAATAAGCTAAAGTAATATTTTCAGATCATCTATTTCTGCAGTCAGAATGTAATGTTTGCTGAGAAATATACATTTCTGATCATTCAAAGCTATGAATATGACACAGCTATTGTTATTTCTTATTGAATATATTGCAATAATTTCTTAAGGATGTATTTTTTATCACTTCTGCATATTAAAAAAATACATATATAATGAATTATGGAAATCATAAGTACTGATTAATTAATCAGAAACTACTTCTTAAATGATGTTTTATATTGTTTGAAGGATTGTTTCTAATGTTGGCTTACTCTACACAGCATTGCTGGTTTACAAAGAAATTTATTTATTTAAAAAAGAAAAAAATCCTGTTGCACTACCACACTTGACAGTGTGTTTCTTGAATCATAAATTAACCTAAAATGCCATTGCATTATTATCTTTTGCCTTCTTTTATTTTAGGTTTTGAATGCAAAAAGAATGTAATATCTTTATTTTTGTTACTTTTAGTTATTTTTTATTGTTAAAAAAAAGAAAACATTTCATTTCCTGTGTCAAAATGAAAACCAGAAATAATTTAATATTTTATACTTCAATAAATAAAGAAGATTTAATATACAAAACCACTTTATTTTGATTATGTTTTTAATAAATTACCGTAGTATTATAGTTCATATTTTCTGATTTATACGGAGACCCTAAGGGAACATGGAGCAAAAATTAAATAAAGTTTAGTTAGATAGTGAAACTATCGTGTGCTCACGTGAAACTATCGTGTGCTCACGTGAGGCTGTCGCGTGCGCGGGGGAAACTATCGTGTGCTCACGTGAAACTGTCGTGTGCTCACGTGAAACTATCGTGTGCTCACGTGAAACTGTCGCGTGCTCACGTGAAACTGTCGCATGCTCACGTGAAACTGTCGCGTGCGCATGCACTGTAAAAAATTGCTGTAATTATGCAGCTGGTTGCCAGTAACTTACTGTAGAAGATAAAGACTGAAAATGTTTCATGTTCATTTAACTTTAAACAAACTGTTGCCAGTAAATAACATAAATGTAAAATCTACAGTAAGTTACTGGCAGCTAGTTGCCAGTAATACCTTTTTACAGTGCACGTGAAACTATCGCGTGGGCACGTGAAACTACTGCGTTTAGTTTTGAGTGCGCACGTGAAACTTTTGCGTGCGCACACGAAACTACCGCGTGCGACTGCGCACATGAAACGTTCGATTTCACGTACGCGCGCGATAGTTTCACGTGCACGTGCGAAACTAAACTTTTTAAAAAAGCACATGAAAGTTTCACGTGAGCACATGAAACTAAACTTTAGAATTTTTTACTGCAATGTCACCTTAGGGGCTCGGTAGATTTTCTTAGTATGTATGAATTCCTTTAAGTGACATATCACCATTTGGTAGAGGCCGACATTTAAAAAATAATGGGATGTGTTGAAAAAATCCATTGAGTGTATTAACTAGTGACATAAAGAGATGCAAACAAATGCAAACACACATACGTGCACGGTCGAACGCACAGCCTTGCGAAGTATTTTTTATATATAGTATAGTTTGACAGATACTTTTTGTGTTCTTTTAACTTTTACCCAACAACTTCCCAGATCTCTTGAGCATTGTAGATGATTATAGACAAGCACAAATCACACACATTTACATATGTAGAAATCTACAGTAGTTATTTTCCTGAGACTTCACAACATTTGTCTTTATGGTAATGTACGAGAACAATAATTCTGTGAACAGATGTGTGGAACACAAGCGACTGACGAAATCCACTTTGTTTTCCACTGGATAGATTTCATTTGGAATATGTTCATTAAACTGCTGTAAGGTTCATGCTGCCACAGCTGTCTCTTTCCCCCCTTTATCAAATTTTCTTGTGTTTTTGTCTTTTTATGAATGTTAGGTTTTTTTGTCCTTTTCAAACCAGCTTTTTTACAATGACCTTATCTTGACGTAAATACCATTTCAGAGTCTTGGGAAACAGCTGCTTCTTTGAAAGCTAAATAACCTGTATTAACACTCTTTGATTTCAGCTTCTGATTCAATCAGGTTTAGTTTCTTATACAGTAGGTGGTGTAATTACTGGGCCTGTAAGAGTTATTTGATGTTTGTGTCTAATATTTGGTTTGTCTCTTTCTTCTCAAGTTCCTGGGCCACCCATGAGACTTGTGTTCCCAGAGGTGCGTCTGATGGAGGTGAGAGTGGTCTGGCAGCCCCCTGTGGACCCCAATGGCATAATTATGGGTAAGAGGAATAATAGCTCAGTTGCTTCTCTTAGACCCCAATGAGATGAAATTTGGTCCAAATTAAAATTTCAGATGAACTCCTGAGACCCTAGTTGTCTTACTTGTGTTAAAGACTTTGCTCAAATTTGAAAAAAAATATCCAGTGGCAGACGGTGACTTCTTTATTCGTGGGCGCTCGATGCAAACTTCGTCACAACATGTATGTAGCCCATCATGTGTGTGGGTAATTTTTTCAAAATATGTGTTCAGCGCATCGAGAGATCCTGTGTGCATCACGTGTCTTGTCAAAATAAGTGCCTGCTGCAGACGCATCCAAAGGGTTTATGATAAAAGAGACGCTCGCGTTTGCCAGATACTCGCATAATCTCATGCGTAATCAGAGTTTACTGTTAAGGGAGTGTCTTGCGTGTATTTTGTGAACGTGACCGTCTCTTTTATTATAAACACATATTTTGAAAACGCAAGCAACACACATGACACTCCGAACACTTATTTTGAATTAGCGCCCCTCGGATGAGCAGTCACGAGCCGCCACTCCTAACATCACATTTACACTTTCCTAGGAAATCGGGAGACTGTCCTCCAATAATAATCTTATTGTTTGTTTGTTTGTGCAAGCAGGTTATTACGACATACAGTAACGTTTTAGGGATAAGCGCCCTCTAGCGCCCAGCAGAGTATTACAACCTGTGCATAAATTGACTAATAAACAACAGTATTAAAGTATTACAAACAACTTGCATTGCAAACCTTGCAAACTGAAACCATAAGAGAGCTTCTTATGAATGCAACGCACAAAAGTCTTTTTTAAACATAAACCAGCACATAAGAGCATGACGCAGTTGGTCACGTGAGCCAATAGTGTTTCACAATCCAAGCTGAAGCAACTGGTCAGCAGATAGTGATCGCTTTTGTTTTATTTTTCTCGTATAAAACAATTTCTCATCTCATCTCAAAAATGAAAATAATGTAATTAATGACTCACTCTCATGTCGTTCCAAACTCGTAAGACCTCTGTTCATCTTCGAAACACAGTTTAAGATGTTTTATATTTTTTGACCCTCCATTGAAAATCTACGTACGGTATACTGTCCATGTCCAAAAAGGTAATAAAAACATAATCAAAGGAGTCCATGTGACATCAGTGGGTCAAAGTTAGAATATGTTGAAGCATCAAAAATACATTTTGGTCCAAAAATAACAAAAATTACGACTTTATTCAGCATTGTCTTCTCTTCCCCGTCTGTTGTGAAGCGCATGCACGAGACTAAAGTCACGTGACTGCAGTACGCGGATGATGTACGACGTGGCTGACGTGTTATCTGGTGCACCCCAGCTGTTTTTTTTTTCTTTTACAGTCTGAGGGAGACACATGCTGTAAATTTGAAAAAGAACTTTGCAAACATGTCTGAGGATAACACGTCATCCGCGTCACTGCAGTCACGTGACTTTAGTCTCGCTCATGCGCTTCACAACAGACGTGGAAGAGAAGACAATGCTGAATGAAGTCGTAATTTTTGGACTAAAATGTATTTTTGATGCTTCAACACATTCTAACTGACCCACTGATGTCACATGGACTACTTTGATGATGTTTTTATTACCTTTCTGGACATGGACAGTATACCGTATGTAGATTTTCAATGAAGGGTCAACATACTCTTGGACTAAATCTAAAACATCTTAAACTGTGTTCCAAAGATGAATGGAGGTCTTACGAGTTTGGAACGACATGAGGGTGAGTCATTAATGACATTATTTTCATTTTTGGATTAACTATCGCTTTAACTCATTCACCGCCATTGACGAGTTATCTCGTCATTTATGAGTTCATATTTAACTAATAAATATGCCTTTCTGGATGAATTTCAAAGTGAAAGTGTAATACCGCTTTTATCCACCAAACCGAATGCATCAAAAACGGAAGTTAAAAAGATTTAATGATTTATTTTAACTGCCTTTATGTTTGATAGTTATTCTGAGTCTGATCTCTAACATAAATTCCATTTACAAAAACGCAATTTTTTAAGCTTTTTGCTCAAAATGTTGTATTTTTGAAGAGAAATATCCATATTTCAATGGTTAAATTAAGTAGAAAAAGTAAATATATAATGAAACGTTTTTTCCCCATTTTGTTTGTTTGTTTGTTTGTTTATTGTTTGTTTGAAAGCAGAGGGTGTGTTCTTTAATTTGATATAATTTGTATGTTTATATATTTATAGAAAATAATTTTTCCTGCAAGGAATTTTGTGAAAATATTGTTAAAATCACAAAAATGCAGGTGGGCAACTTTTCTCAAAAAGGGTGGCGGTGAATGAGTTAAATAGAAAAAAATATCCCAATGTCATCATTACAAAGTTATACCTTAATGTATAATTTCATAACCCAGTATATTAAGTTTCATCTGCTGCTGGTAGAGGCGCTTATTTAGTAAACGTATCTGTGGGTCGTATTTGGGGGAATGGACAAGCAACCTTTTAATTATTGGAAATCGACCTATTAATGCTTTTATTACAGTTGTTTTATAATAAACTGGGATAGGTGAAAGTATTTTAACATCTGTAAAAATGAAACACGATAGCTTTAAGATAAATCTCTTATTAACATGAGTCAAGATGTTGATTTTATTAAAATATGATAAGCATAATACCAGTTAATGATCGTACCTGTTTAGTATCTGCAGTTTGTTTTAACTTTCTGGACAAATTGCTATATAACAACTTCTAGGATTGTTTTTTATGTTCATGACTGTTCATGATATTCATTCTTCTTGTGAGAATGATCTCAACTGACCCATGCAGCCAGGATTCAAGTGCAAAACGGCTTTGATATACTTCATCTCACATTAAAAACAGTGTCCTCACTACTTGATCTGGCCTGCATGAGAGCGTGAAATGCATTGGACTGGCAGTATTGGGCTCAGCGCAGCTCAACGTGTTTCTCCCTTCCACTGTGTGAATGTAGCCATGTCACCGTGCACCTGAGACTAATTCCTCATCTGTAGAGGAGAAAATCCCTGCACTTTAATGAGATTAAGCTGACTAACACCTCAAGTGAATGAAGCTCTAAAAAGTCGCCTGCCAAATCTTGCCGCCTGTGTAAATCACGACTGAGAAGAATCCACAATCCCTGCGATGGAAAGATCCCAACATGGCATTGTTTTTTTTACTTCTGTTTTGATGCCGTTCTATTCACAGAGCATTAATGTGAATAAAAAATAAGCTTGAGTTTAGCTTTCTGGAAATATACAGGAAAATCTGGACTTTGTTGCGGTGTCTGCACTGCTGGAAAATACGATTAAAACCATATGCACGGTTTGTTTTCATCTAGAATGTGGCACAGCACGGCTGTTTAACTAGAAGTCTTGTAAACGCTGTTTGTTTGCAGCAAACCCGAACTGTAATCCGGTTTTTCACAGCCACTGAAAAATGTGTTTGTTTCTTCACTTCCCAGAAGACTAAACAGACCTGACCGTTAATGTCGATGGCTGGCAGTGGGAATTTGCTTTTGAATTTGCAGCAGATAGAGTAGTTTTGCTTAAATCTGACTCCAGCCGACTGACTTTACAAGGAAAACTGAGAACAGATGGCACTTAGCAGGTACAGATTGGTGTTGCATTATTTTTTAAAGCATAAGAGAAATGTTTTTTTTTAGAATTGCTATTCAGTTAATTGTAGTAAAACACTATTAGATATTAAAAATTTTAATTATCAAAACCATTTACAAAACCCTGTAAGCATGCAGTCTTCCGCTATGACATGAAATGTAACATTCCTTAAAATGTTGACACCTTAAGCTCGAACTATAGTATGCACACAGTTGAAAGCACAGCCTTGCAAAGCATAGTTTATTTGAATTGCATGCGAATTGACACATACTACATTTTACTACAAGTACATGCGTGACCTATGCGAACAATGTTTGCGGGGTTTCAAAAATTTGGCAGCACTCTTCTGATGACGAATGTTGGTTACATGCACTGTACGCGGACCCTTACCGTATGCATAAAAAATGGACCATATACTATATTGCCAAAAGTTTTGGGACACCCCCCAAATCATTGAATTTAGGTGTTCCAATCACTTTTATCCCAAGACATTTTAGACAATTTCATGCTCCCAACTTTGTAGGAACAGTTTGGCGATGGCTTTTTCCTGTTCAAACATGACTGTGCCAGTCTATAGAGACAGAGCGCAGTTATGCTTATTTGAAAACCACGCCCACCGGGGGGGAAACAATCCAACCGTCTCCATTGTCTTTGTATTGCGAGAGGCCACCTCCTTGCCATTTCTGGCTTATAACAAAAACTGAATAATGCCTAAAAGCTGCTGTGTGACATGGTGTACAGCTAACAAGCAAAAAAAAATAAGTTTTTATAGGCTGTTGAGCCGTAAAACTCAGCCTTTAAGGAGAAAAAAGTGGATCACCTACTACGTATCCCTCTAGGGGGCACTGTTCTACTAATAGTATTACTATGAAAAGTTGCCTGTTTTCCACTTTTGTGTCTTTAAACGCTCGTTTTTTGGGGTTGACAGCTTATAAAAACTTTTTCTGGGTTTTTTGGCTTGTTAGCTGTACATCCTGTCACACAGCAGCTTTTAGGCATTATTCTGTTTTATGTTATAAGCGAAAAATGACAAGAAGGCAGCCTCTCGCAATACAAAGTCAATGGAGACGGATGGATTGGTTTTCAGGTTATGACGCGTTGCGCTCTGTCTCTATATGTGACTGTGAATGTCCATAAAGACGTGGATTAGCGAGTTTGGTGTGGAGGAACTTGACTGTCCTGCACAGAGTCCTGACCTCAACTCAATAGAAGATCTTTGGGATGAATTAGAGCGGAGACTACAAGCGAGGCCTTCTTGTACAACATCAGTGTCTGACCTTACAAATGTGCTTTTTTAGAAAAACGGTCCAAAAATTCCCATAAACACCCCCCCAAACCTTGTAGAAACTCTTTCAAGAAGAGTTAAAGCTGTTATAGCTGCAAAGGGAGTGCCAACTCCATATTACACCCTATGGATTAAGAATGGGATGTCATTTAGGTTCATGTGCAAATAAAGGCAGGTGTCCCAAAACATTTGGCAATATAGTCTACTTCGGCCTTAACTCTTTCCACACCAGTGTTTTTAAAAAAAAGTTGCCAGCCCCAGCATTTTTTAAGATTTTCACACAAGTTTAATGTCTTATCTTTAAATATATAAACGTAGGATATATAAAAATGAAAGAACAGACCCTCTGCTTTCAAACAAAAAAAGGTTCATCCTACCTTTATTTGTTCTCTTTTTGTCACCTCTCAAATATGGGTAGATTTCTGCAAAAATACAAATTTTTTAGCAAAACGCTGAGATAATTATGTTTTTGTGAAGGACTTTTGCTAGAGATCAGATTCAGAGCGATCCTCAAAACATACACGGAATTTGAACTGTTTACCCTAAATACTTCTGGGTTTTATAAGTTGGGTAAGAGCACCACCTGGTGGATAATAGCAGAAATACGGATTGCCGCAAAAACTCGGGAAGCGTTTTCTCTTAACTCTTTCCCCGCCATTTACGAGTTATCTCGTCAATTAAGAGAAAACATTTGCATGAAAATGTGTTCCTGATGAGTCTTTATGGTTATTTTTGGAATACCGCTCTTACTCAATTTATAAAAAACTGAAGCAAAAAAATATTTATTAATTTTACAATCCTTGTATGTTTTGATAATCATTCTGAATCTGACTAACTGACTAATCTGACTAATGAATTTTTGCTAAAAAAAAAAAAGTATATATTTTTAAGAGTTTATAAACAGCGAAAAATAAAGATAAGATGAAACATTTTCCCCCGTTTGTTTGTTTATTGTTTGTTTGAAAGCAGAGGGTCTGTTCTTTCATTTGATATATTTGTATGTTTATATATTTTTAGAAAAAAAAATTCCTGGAAGGCATTTTGTGAAACTTTTGTAAAAAAATCACAAAAAATGCTGGCAGGCAACTTTTCAAAAAGGCTGGCAGGGAATGAGTAAATTGACGAGTTAAGAGACCGTTTGGTACATTTGATACATCTCTACAGCATAAAGGAATGACAAGTTAATTTTCTTCAACTGTGTATTGTCCCAAATGTTGTTAACAGGAGCTATTTAAAAGAACATCTTCATCTTTAAACACTTATTTTTAATGAGTTTCAGGCCTTATGTTGTTTCTAGGGGTGTGATGAGACACTCAATTCACGAGACGAGACACGAGATTGGGTTCACGAGAACGAGACGAGACGAATTTTTTACACTTTTTAAAAAATCCTCAATGATAAAATAAATGACTAAGAAACTGAAATCACTTTTTTTAAATGTTTTAACTAATCAAGGACTGGCCCTAACAATTATTTTGCTAACTGATAATGAAGTAATTTGTTATTTTTGGGTAATAAAAATAGACCCAAGTGAGCAGTAGCCTTTAAAATGACATAATAACGAAGATGCAATAATAATTGGTTAAAATAAAGTATTAAAACCAAGTTACATTAAACCACATTAAATTAACAAACACATTACATTTGTGTCCTATAAATAACAAGATCTCGTCACACCCCTAGTTGTTTCAAATGTGTCAGGCCCTATGCCGATCAAGAGAAGCAGAAGGTTTGTGAAACTAAGAAACTGAACAGACATCTGCTCGCCAAATCAAACCAGAGCTCATATTTGTGAACATAAGTTAAGTAGATGTAACGAGAGCCCCACACACGGTGTTATTTGCACTTTGTTTTCATGCCATACTTTAGCAGATCAAGAGATCCTGGTATATGTACAGTAAGTCACAAAAAAGCTTTTGAAATAAATGAAAGATTTCCAAACATGTGTCTAATTTGCTTCATGTTGAATAGGAAAAATGCATCGCAAGAAGAGGTTTTCCTCTCCACTTTTTCCTCTCAGATTAGGTGGCACAGCACTGAGGACTTTCCTGCCCTTTCTAGCAATTCTTTGCCCCTGTGACAGCATTTCCGTTCGACTGGTAATCACTAACCAATGAATGAAGAAACAGCTGCAGGAGTCTGTGGGGTGGTGACCTAGCCAATCATATGGGCCGATGCCCTCGCAGTAGAAACCCTTTCCCCAAGCAAAGCCCCGACAAACGGCACGGGTCACAGACCTCTAAAGCTGCGCAGACGCAGAACGAAATAGCTGCTTTCTAGCACTTTCTACCCAAGGCATTCTCCCCGTCTACAGAAATATAGACACCGACATGAAAGTAACCAGGAAGAGAGCGTGTGGGGACGAATGTATGTTATTTTCACTGCCCCTCATGGCTGAAGTGGACATTAGGATGAAATGGCAGCCTCGAAGTGCAGCAACGTGGGATGGCCTAATTTTGTTTTTCCACAGCCAAGGGCCAGCATGCAGTGCAAACATGCCGAAAGAAAAATCGTTGGTGGAATGACGCTCAATCTCACCCACGACCGAGCTCTGCCCACACATTTCATTTTCAGCATGTTTCCAGATAATATCATCATTTGTTTGAGGTTTGCAACACGTGTTATTTCCTCAGACGAGTTGCAGATGGTCACTCGGCAAAACCAGACTGTGGCGTCTAGCTCCGCAGCACTGCTTGTTCGGTTCAGCTGCCTAAAACATACAGTATCATATTTTAGAGATACCATGGCTTGTGCATTTATGAGGCACAAACAAATTACATTTTGTTCAAGTGTTTTGGGAGTTTCTCCGTGTATTATATTTGACACTTGAATTGAATTTGATATAAGGAGTGATGGCAGGGGACCTCACAGATGAAAGGCATTTGAATAAAAAGTCTTCTCGCAGTAAAGTGAAGAAATGAATGCGGACGTTACCCAAAACTGCATTTAAAGTAGATGCTAGTACCGCATTTTCCAGTGTGCTGAAAGTCATCATTCGTCATATAAACCGGCTTGTTTTTGTGCAACTGATTTTTCTCTTACAAATAGTCTGTGTGAGGAGATATTTTCCTCCTGTCCTTTATGTATTTTGAGTTCTCAAAAGCAGAACTGACTGAAAACAACTCTCCTAGTCTGGGGAAATGTTTTTCAGACGTTTGATGTGGGTAGAGGCGTCTTAAGCTGTTCTCAGCACAGAAATAAGGATAGAGGATCAAGGCTCACCTCAAATGATCTAATGACTTTGTTGTAGGATACCAGGTAGCTTACCGTCTGGATTCCGGGGATCCCAACCAGTTCATCACAGTAGAGGTGGGACCAGAGACCCGGCAGTTCACCGCCTCCAACCTGACCCCGGAGTCGGCCTACGTCTTTCGCATCTCTGCCAAGACCAAGCAGGGCTGGGGCGTGCCTGCACAGGCTGTGGTCATAACTACTGAGATTAGAGGTGACTTTTACATCTACACAAATATGCACTTACTGTATATAACCTCACACAGAACTTGACCCTCCTCCTAACATTCACTCAACATAAGACTAATATATAAGTTGTTTCATAAATAATAAGCAATAATAAATAAATAAAAATGATCAGAAAACATCCTTTTTAGTGTTGTGGTCGGGTCCGAGTCAAGACCACATCCAGCTTTATCTTGACATTTGACTTGACTCTCGATCTTTGGTCTTGGTATTGAATCAAACTTGAGTTGGACTCGACTACTACACTACATCCTTTGTTGAACATCTGAACATTTGTTGAAACCTAAATTAAAACTGCAGTGCGTAACTTTTTTGGTAAAAGATGAGCATCAGTACATAAACAGTTATCTTACTTACCGCAAATGAAAACTGTACACTTATAGTGATTTATAATTTAATGTGTCAGATCAGATTTCACAGGAAATGTCAGTTGTCATTCAACAAATGTAAATATAGTACATAAAGTAACCTGCAATGTTTCAAACAGAGATGGCAGTATAGAGGCAAAAGTTATGGATTGCACTTTTAAAGGGACACTCAACTTTATTTGAAAATATGCTCATTTTCCAGCTCCTCTAGAGTTAAACATTTGATTTTTACAGTTTTGGAATCCATTCAGCTGATTTTGGTCTGGCGCTAGCACTTTTAGCATAGCTTAGCACAATCCATTGAATCAGATTAGACCATTAGCATCATGCTAAAAAATACGTTTCTGTAGTTACATCGTGTATTAAGACCGACGGAAAATTAAAAGTTGCGATTTTCTAGGCAGATATGGCTAGGAACTATACTCTCATTCTGCCGTAATAATCAAGGACTTTGCTGCCGTAACATGGATGCAGCAGGCGTAGTGATATTACGCACTGCCCGCAAATAGTCCCCTTGGTTACTTTCAATACTTTCAAAATCGCAACCTTTAATTTTTCGTCCGTCTTAATACACGATGTAACTACAAAAGAGTCAAGTTTTAAATAGGAAAAATATCGAAAATCTTTGCTTATTTTTTGGTGCGATGCTGGTGGTCTGATCAGATTCAGTGGATTGTGCTGGGCTATGCTAGAAGTGGACTCGGAGATCGGCTGAATGGATTCCAAAATGGTAAGAATCAAATGTTTAACTCTAGGTGAGCAGGAAAATGAGCATATTTTCAAAAAAGTGGAGTGTCCCTTTAAGCTTCTTCACTTTTTGTTTTCTGTTTTTTTTATTGTGTGAGATTCAGCTATGCATGTTCTTCTTAAGAAATCTGTCATCCTTCAACATCCTCCACTTTCCTTTTTTAGTCACATTTTGGTGTCACCTAAACCACACATTGTTATTGGTTTATTATTATATTATATTATATTATATTATATTATATTATATTATATTATATTATATTATATTATATTATATTATATTATATTATATTATATTATATTATATTATATTATATTATATTATATTATATTATAAATATAGCTGCAAAAACTAATTGAATAGTCAATAATATTCGATAATGAAAATTGTGTTCCGTGAACCTTATTATCAATTGGTCTGTGACATCACTTGCCCACCGCACCGGCGCAACAGCGAGAGCTGCATGGATAAAAAATCAGGCGCATCTGTCCCAAACAAAGACAAAGTCACTTATATTAACTGAAGAAATTACAATTTAATTAACAAACATTGGGTCTCATTCACTAATAATTGCGTACATTCGCATTTAAACGCACACTTGAACTTCTCACGAAAACGTTTTGCCTAATTCACAACACGTGCGTGAATTTGTTCCGCGTGCACAAGGTTGGTAATTTGCATAAAACACTGCCAAACCAGCTCCATATAAAGGTTTTCCGCATGCTAGTCCACCGAAAATTTTAGAGCAGTTTGTCATAGAAGCAAAAGAGCTCGAAAAGAAGTCCATGATTATATTTATTATCTGTCATATCTTGTTTTGCTTTTCATTTTTTATTTGGGAGGTTTTGCTGTCGCTGGAGGAAGCCAGTGCTGTCCACCGACCAGGGTAAAGATAAAGAAGTCTTGGATGCGTTAACAAATATGACATTTAATTAATATGACCAAGACGCACATCTGTATCTAAAATAAAACAGACAGGAGATCAAGTGATTGATGTTTGGACTTCTCATTATATTTACATGACGTTTAGGGTACATGATTAGGCATTAAGTGCACGCTTACATATAGAGATTTAAAAAGTGAGGAAGGAAAGCATGAATATTTGTCATTACGTGCATCTTCTTTATATGTATAGAAAAAATAAGTAGGCTATTATAATGTATAATATGTATATGATAATAATATAGATCATCTATAATAATATATAATACAGAAAATATTATATTTTAAAATATAATCATGTAAATTGTATATATCAACATTATTATTAACATTATAATTATAGCCTAGTATTTGATTATAGTATTGTGTACAAGTAGTTTAAGTTTTTCTTGAATTTTTGTGTACATTTAGAAGACATTTTGATATGAAAGCTTTTGTTGAATCACGATTTGTTTGTGAAAACATCTCACACACAAATTTGTGCGTACGCATCCTTAGTGAATGAGACCCATTGGCCCCGACGTCCTGTCAATCATCATGCTGTCATCATTTAACTCCCACTGCTTTGTGCTGCGTGCTCTGTAAACAAGAAGCTTGTTTGTTGAAAGCTATTTTCATTATAGAATATTATCCATCCTTCAGATGAGACGTAAAACCGAGGTCCTGACTCTCTGAGGTCGTTAAAAATCCCAGGATGTCTTTCGAGAAAGCGTAGGGGCGTGCCACGGCTGCACATTGGTGGTGGTTGAAAAAATCCCCCTTTCATATGTAAAGCGTTTTGAGTGCTGCAGAATAGCACTATATAAATGTAACAAATTATTATTATTATCTAACTATTTGCTTAGTTGTTGCAGCCCTAAATATTATAACTATTTAGGCATTGATTTAGGTACTGCTACTGTAAAGCTTTACTATACAATCTTAGAAATGTCACTATTTTAAGTACAGACTCATACATACATACATGATTGTTGTTCTGTACCATTATCTAAGAAGCATCTGTGATTTTATACTGTAACAGATTTATGATATATATCATTCTTTACTGTGGAAATAACAGAATAAATTATAAAACAGACGGAGGTGTGGGTTAAAGATGGAATGTGATTACATATCAACCTCTGACCCCCGATTGATCGTCCTCTTTAAAAACTGCTCGGACGAGACCGCCGCAGTCACAACTTTAAATACCTTCCGTCGCGCATGATCTGCATCTTTAATGACGATCGATGCGGCGCACCTTTAAAATAAACAATTATGCCTGTCTCTATCGATTTCTCCCATTAAGATCGATCGGGTTATGCAGTTGTGTGTCACGCAGGTGGGAAAAAGGCCAGGGCAAGACCTGCTGACCGTTGCATGCACGAGTAGAAGAACCCTGCCCAGTGATTAACAACAGTCAGCAGACTACCACGACCTTTGCACTCATCCTCCCTCTCTCTTTTCTCCATCAGAGCGACCTCAACCTCCACAGCACCTGCGAGTGCCGCAGGACCAGGTGCAGTCACGCAAGCTGAACATCAGTTGGGTTCCCGGATTGGACGGCTCTTCTCCCGTGCGCTACTTCACCCTACAGATGCAGGAGTTGCCCAACGGAGACTGGCTTATTCATTCTTCTGCTATAAGTCACAATTACACTTACTGGGAGGTGGACAGGTAAGCTCCTCATACTGTTTTCATACACCACATGCAACACCCGTTCCCGAGCTCGCCCTCAAATGACCTGATTTCACTCTCTGCTGCGTGTTCAGTGTAGGGCTATAGGGGAGGGAGTGTTATTAAATGCGTAGGAGTCTCTTTCCTGCACCGCAATTTATGATGCTCAATCCAATTTGAGCGAGCGAGAAACAATCGCTTCCATGGGCTGCCGGTGTGCCGCCTTTTTGCATATGAGTTATGTCGGAGCCGCAACCGTGATTATATGGGCTGCGAAATGGTGTTTTATATGCATTCAGAGGGCTATCTCATCTTGATTATGATGAGTCTCTGTTCTCAGTTGAAAACTCTCTCAGCCATCAGCTTTTGAGTGCTTTTTTAAACAGCCAGATTGTCGCTAAATGGATTATTCAAGGACCGATTTGCGTCCGTACCAGCTGGAGGCTTTTAGGAGGGGGCACCATGGGAAAAATATTCCCTTTAACCAGGCAATACCGAATAGTAAAAGGCCTTCTTTAGAACTCATTTCAATTGACAAAAATCGGTTACGAGACTTAAATGACATATTTGGTTAGTTAATGAGCTCAATTGGCTTGTGCAGTCTGTTTTGGGTAAATGGGAAATGAGCAAATTAGAAATTAAAGCAAACGATTTTTCCTCTTATTCCCTTTCCTCTCAATGCAGTTCTGATGACGTTCATTCGTTTTTAAGACTAGGCAGTAGTGCTTGAACATGGCGCTAAGGTAACAGGTTCAAATCCCAATGCATATGTACAGCGAGGCAAATAAGTATTTGAACACCCTGCTATTTTGCAAGTTCTCCCACTAAGAAATCATGGAGGGGTCTGAAATTGTCATTGTAGGTGCATGTCCACTTTGAGAGACATAATCTAAAAAAAATCCAGAAAATTTACAATGTATGATTTTTTTACTATTTATTTGTATGATACAGCTGCAAATAAGTATTTGAACACCTGCTAGTCTGCCTTTAAAATGTCCACCTCCACTCTATTTATTATCCTAAATTAGATGCACCTGTTTGAGGTCATTAGCTGCATAAAGACACCTGTCCACCCCATACAATAAGTAAGAATCCAACTACTAACATGGCCAAGACCAAATAGCTGTCCAAAGACACTAGAGACAAAATTGCACACCTCCACAAGGCTGGAAAGGGGCTATATATATATATGAATAGTTTGGTTCCAAAACGCAATAAATCCATTTTGACAAATTTTGGTAAAAACGTGTTTTCTATACCAAGAAAGTGACAAGATGAAAACAACTATTTTCTGGTACAAACTTTCACATAGCATCTTTAGGTTATAAAAACATAAAAAATTCAAACCCATAAGTTGATTTTCAAAGATTTATTATAAAAACGGATTATTTTTTTCCACAAAATGCAATAAATCCATGACAAGTTTTTATTCAAAATGCTATAAATCTATTGAATCAATAGCCTATATAAATGTGCATTCATCTTTGCCATGTTATATTCATTTAGTTGACTAGTTGTTCACACTAATTAAAAATATAAACATTAATGTCATTAATCAAAACACTTACTTTGTCATATTAAGAACCCTGTCATTGCGGTTATAACTTGACGTCGTCGCTTAACGTTTTTAACACCGATCAGCTGTAAAATGTTTTTTGTCCTGCTCGATTTTCGTTTACTTTGAGTAAAATTATGGAAAGTTTTTAATAAGATCCTCTGAGGTTAATGTGTTAGCATGAGAAGCTTGATGCTGTCGGGAGAACAAGCACCCGTCTCCCGAGTGCCTCTCAGGGAAATTATTAGATGTTGGCTTACGTTTCTTTCCCATTACAGAAAACCAGCACAGGTTTATCAATGCCATTAAAGTATTATTTTGTTTTGTTTGTTGATCACGAAGTACAAAGTAGATGAGGAAAACTAGGACTCCATGTACTCAGCACGCCGCCATGTTTGTTTACATTGCGTGAATGGTGCGCTGTAGGATTTATTGCGTTCTGTAAAAAAAGGGGAGTGGCGTTTATTGCATTTTGGGAAAAAAGGGAGAAAAGATGACAGAATAACACGGCGGATATTGGATTTTGCGTAAAATTAAGAATTTACTTTTAACTACTGACCTGATATAATACTGATTTTGGCAGTAACTCATTTTTTTCAAAAATGGCGTTTATCGCGTTTTGGAACCAAACTCTTCATATGCATATGCTAAATGCACTGTAACTTTGGATTAAAGGGCATAAATATAAATACATCACAAGTGGCACATACGTCTCTGATGTCTTTATGTGATCTTTTGTATCTTGTCCTCACCGCTCTGCCTCGAGTGTTTTAGGGAAAAAACTCTGTAATTGCCAGCCCGTGCCCTTGGGCTTCAATGGATTGTGTCCCTGACATTTATAGATACTAGCTCATATATGCACTGCTGAGCCACATCATTTGTGATGGGAAAGGTCTTTGTCCGATATAAGAGATCTCACGAGCTGTGCAATCCCTCAGGCTAAAACCCTTTACTTCATACAAGCTGAGAATGATGGCAACTAATGATGTTGGAGACAGCAAGTACAGCCAAGAGACGGATGCAATTACGACTTTACAAGATGGTGAGTAAAGATGAGCCTGTTGCACCCATTGGCTTTGCTTGATGTGATATTGATTGGAAAGCCATTGAAGAGCTATGTTCTTATCTTCACCTTTCACTTGGAAGGTGAACTCTTAAAACTGTCTCGACTAAGAATTAATCAACACTGCAAAAATCTGCTCCTTTATCTGTTTTGTTTGGTTTTCCAGTAAAACAAAATGGTGTGGTGTACCAATGTGGGATCGGGTTTAATTCCCACGAAACATATACTTATAAAATGTATAGCTTAAAGTCTGTGTAAAGTCATTTCAAAGTCATTTCATTATAAATGTTAAAAAATGTATTGCTGAAAGACGTTACAACGACTATTTAGTACTAAATTGTGGAGTTACACCATTAAAGCTCACATAACACAGACTGTTTCTACTAATCTCATGAGTATATAGAGTAGTATTACATCCTTCATGGATGGGACCGTCCCATTTCAACGAAATCCAGCATTAAACAAACACACATGCTCCGTTGCTACCCTTGATAATTTTCCTGACAAACAACAACACACTTCTTTGGTGACGTTGATTTTGTGTCAGCTCTTGGTTAGTGTGGGTGTGCTATTCTGGTTAAGGTGCCCATATAAGGACTTCCACTGTACTTCTTGAACCAAATTTTTTTATCCAATAATAAAATAAAGTAAGATTGTTTTGTATAAATCTTTCTTGTTTCTGACACTTATACGAACCCTGGCGAAGTGCATTCGGCACAGAAATACTCATTGACACTTTGCCAATGTTTAGCATGAGGAATCCAACTCTTAAACTGTGTTAATAAGTCAGAATGCATGAAATACTGTAGCTTTAGACCCCCCTTTAAACAGTGGCTCGATGCTGCACTGGAGCCAACAAGCATGGCCCCACCCCTAACACAATTGGGGAACATTTAATCAGTTTTTAGCGGTATTTGAAAGTGAAGAGGGATGACAGCTTTCCTGCAAGTGGGCGGGGTTTCAGCACTGAAAGCGTACACGCCCCCAGGGTTTGAGAGCAGAGAATCCTGCCTGTTTTTCCAAGATCTTGATAACTAATTTTTATTTGGCTATTTTTTATTCTTTCCCCGCCATTGACGAGTTAACTCTTTCTGTGTTGAAATTTTCAGATTTATTCTGGATGCATTGATTTTTTTTTTTTTGACAAATAAAAAGAAAAAATGTTTTTTTTTTGCATTTCCCATTCATTTTAGTTGGGGTCATTTTTACCCCCAAAGGGACTAATTAAGTGAATTTTTTTACGCCTCTTTAGAACGACCGAATCAAGCCCATTTTTTTATATGAATCTTGACAGATAATCTGAAAAAAGTCACAAAATCTTATTCCACTGAGATGAAGGGAACCATTTTAAACTAAAGAAAAGTGGCTTGGAGGTAGTATTGACCCCAAGGGTCTTATTAGGGTTAAAGAAGAACATTTTCTGGAAGGCATTAAACTTTTGTGAAAATCATAAAGAATGCTGGCACTGGCTAGCAACTTTTTTTAAAAACACTGGCGGGGAAAGAGTTAATCATTAAAATTGACCTGTGTGGTTAATATCAAATTTTTCCGTCATGTCACAAACTATGGACTTTACACAGACTTTAAATGCACTGTAAGGGGGTTTTCACACCTGCCTTGTTTAGTTCGATTGAATCGTACCAGAGTTCGATTGCTCAGTTGGTGCAGTTCGTTTGGGCAGGTGAGAATGCAGCATTCGAACTCTGGTGCGCACCAAAAGCGGACCAAACAAGCGGACCGAGACCAGCTTGCAGAGGTGGTCTCGGTACGCTTTCAAACGAACTCTAGAGCGGTTCGTTTGTGGTGAGAACACGATCCGAGATCGAACCGACCTAACTGCAAAAGTACTGCGCATTTTGGACTAAACCAGCTGCCGTAGTCAACTGCGCAGTGCATTATCGGATGAGGAAGTGTTTGTTGACCTTTTCTATTAGCAATATTAAGACAATGACAAATCGCGGACATACCTGGAGTTGCGAGGAGGTGCGGGCGGAGCCTCGGAAATTTTTTATCTTCGCCGTTTGTAGTGCATTAAACCGTTGTTTTCAAGCCGCATCCGCGATTCATTCAGAAAATGAACAGTTTGTCTAGAGTGCTGTATACAAACTATGTATAATAACCACGGATACATAATTACAGCGCGCAGCCGTCTGTCCATGGTGTCTGCTGTATTATCCTTCTTTTGTTTACTTCCGGGGGTTCCGTTGGAATTTCCCGCACGTTGATTCTGACCAATCGTGAAGCCGTTTAGGAAATACGTTCAAATACATGTGGCCAATAAGTGATGTTGATCTTATCACATGACAGAATTTTGGTTCGTTTCAATTGGTGCGGATCAGAGCAATCAGTGTGGTGTGAAATGGAACCAAATCTGCTAAAAAAGTTACAATGTATCATTTTTTGCTTTTGGTCCGGACCAAATGAACCGAATTACAGATGTGAAAACGCCCTAAGTCGCTTTGTATAAAATCATCTGGCAAATGCATAAATGTAAGAAAGCTAGAAAAATTTTCTTCAGATGCAAAACTGTGATGCGAAACGGTAACATCAGGACGAGTCTACTGTACCCATTTGTCCAACCAATGAATAATGTTGATGTCAGAAAACCATTCTGTTTGGTTACACACTGTGCCTTTAAGAAACTGTTTTCCGCAGTGTAAAGAGAATTTCCATTGCGTTTTACGTGAACGTATTCATGTGTTAAATGTTGTTTTCTGTGCGATCGCAGTTCCAGACGAGGCACCTGTGATTCAAGCTGTGAAACCCTCCACGACAACATCCGTGCTGGTGCAGTGGCAGGTACGATAATGCATCCTCACTCCAGCTGGACTGAACTTCTGACCCCCATTACGCTTATCTGATGGGCAGATAACAAAGCAGCCCTGGCCAGAAAAGAACGCCCGTATGTTGCAAGCAATCACTAGTTAAATTACAGCTCTTTTCTGTTTAACGATTTCAGTTTTTTCAGTCGCCCTCCTCTGCGCCGCTTAGTATTCCTTATGCAGGTGCGCATGAATTAATGACATGCAGTATTGATACCCGCACATTTACAGAGCTCAGGGAGGGCTTCGGCAAGCCCGGCATAATGAATACCCCTGCACGACAGCGATCCCGCAATCTGAAGGGATATTAATTAGTAGCTGACACCTTTATTCACTGACCTACGAGTCCTGGATCTTCTCACCACGGTTCTGTATCAGCCCAACCGTAGGCAGAGTTGATTACTCTGGGCTTTGTTAATTACCCACCGACTGAATGGCTCTAGAATTAAATCCTCATCTTTTATTTATCTTATCCATTTCACACGGACACGCAACGGAAGATCAGTCACTGCCGGCTGTCAATTGGCTCTGAGGCTGCTTTTTATCAGGTTTTTTAATAAGGACAGTGAAACCAGCCAGTGGAATGTGACCTTTAATTTAATCTGTGCCTTTGCAGCCGCCCAAAGAAGAAAGTGTGAATGGAGATCTGGTGGGCTATCGGATCTACTACCGCGAGCTGCAGTACGACACGGCTCCGCAAGAGTCAAAGAGGGCCGTCAACAACTCCTTGCTACGCACCGAACTGACAGGTAGCTCTTCATCGATCGAAAGACGTACAATATTTGAACATTACCTCAACCCACTTCTAGTTGTTAAAAAAATAAATTTCTCTAAGAGCTTGTCAGCTCACAATCTGACATGTGCTTTCGTGCGGAGACGAATAATGTATTTCGCTAGGAATAGGAAGTTGGAATAAATCAGGGTGATTTAAATTACTAAAATGAATGTGGAAATCCTGGTCGGTGCGGTCAAGTTTGAATGTTATCCGAGCGCTCGGACACCACCCCTGCAGTTAGAGAATAAATTCTGGACGGATGGTTGAACTCATTACGCGCTCGGCCTGCGTGAGGTGTGGCATCATGAGTTTGAGCTCAAGTGTTCGACGCTGAGCACGCCGCCGGCCTCTTTCATCGCAGCACAGATCCGGCTGCTAAATCTCCTTTGACAAATTGGACTCAGCAGTGTTGACAGCATTTAAATGCACGAGCGCAGAGCAGCCGAGCACGCAGGAATATTTAATTTCTTTCTCTGTGTTCGGCACCGGTCAGGGCAGGAGTGCAATATCTCCCTTCTCTCTTATCTTACATGTTCAAATCTGAGGTCTGCTAAGTGCCGAATATGCTTCCCTACTGAAATCAGCCTAAATGCCAAGAGGAAATTACTGAAGCTACGCTCTATTTGTTCAGGCTTAAGAGCTTACGTTGAAAAGCGAACAGGTACTTCAGAAGCTAAGGTCCCTGTCACTTTCTGGTCACGTCGGTTTATGTTACTTTAAAGGGCTGATATGTTTTTGGAAATAATTGATGTGAAACGTGCTCAGAAAAGGTTTTCGATTTAATCAACAGTAACGCAGACAAGACAAAATATGCATCATGACAATGTTATGTGCTTGTGAGGGTGTGTCTTATATCAAGAGCTCGGGTTTTAACAACATGAACAGTTTTACATGTATTTTATGCCTGTAAACCTTATGGGGTGGTTTCCCGGACAGGGATTAGCTTAAGCCAGGACTAGGCCTTAGTTTAATTAGGAAATATAACTAGTTTTAACAAACAAGCCTTACTAAAACAGTACTTTGAGGCAAAACAAAGGGCACTAATGTATTTTAAGATATGTCAGTGCAAGTTGTTTTCAGTTTGGACAGCTCTTTTTATTTTTTATTTTAGTCTAGGACTAGTCTAATCTCTGTCCAGGAAACCGCACTATTAAGTCTGAATCTTTCAAAAATGATAAAAATAAGGTTTAAAGTTTGGTTTGTAGTAGTGCTCACATCAACTAAAATAATAATTTTATTCTTTTTTTTATGTATGCTGTGTATTATGTATCTAGCTGTTATACTAAATAGGTTGGACAGGTTTTCAAACCTTATGTTGGACCTCCAAATATGTTTAATCTTTTGCCCCCTTCCTAAAATATACTCACCTAAAGGATTATTAGGAACACCTGTTCAATTTCTTATTAATGCAATAGTGTAATGGTGTGGGGGATGTTTTCTTGGCACACTTTAGGCCCCTTAATGCCAGTTGGGGATCGTTTAAATGCCACAGCTTACCTGAGCATTGTTTCTGACCATGTCCATCCCTTTATGACCACCATGTACCCATCCTCTGATGGCTACTTCCAGCAGGATAATGCACCACGTCACAAAGCTCGAATCATTTCAAATTGGTTTCTTGAACATGACAATGAGTTCACTGTACTAAAATGACCCCCACAGTCACCAGATCTCAACCCAATAGAGCATCTTTGGGATGTGGTGGAACGAGAGCTTCGTGCCCTGGATGTGCATCCCACAAATCTCCATTAACTGCAAGATGCTATTCAATCAATATGGGCCAACATTTCTAAAGAATGCTTTTAGTACCTTGTTGAATCAATGCCACATAGAATTAAGGCAGTTCTGAAGGCGAAAGGGAGTCAAACACAGTATAAGTATGGTGTTCCTAATAATCCTTTAGGTGAGTGTATAATATATATGGTTTTTTTTGCAACTTAACTAATTGGCTACATAGTTGATTTTTACAATTTAGTTACTTTGTCTTTTACTTCTGGACCCCCTTGGATTTTTGGGGGGACCCCAGTTTGAAAACCCCTGGTTTTGGGTGCAGATCTTGTGGAAAGCTAAGTCATTTACATTGTGATAAACAGGAGTGACACATTGTAAGCATAATTTCTGATCATTTCTACTTGCCTCTGTAAACTTCGGTGCACAGCTGCATTTTTTGGTACAATTTTGCAGCTGAAAGAGGTATTTATTCTTTGATAACAAAAATTACAAAAATTACAAAAGTAATATTGTCCATTTTGGCAGTGCCTTATTCATAGCCACTGCCTAGCAACATTGTAAGCATACCATGGTTCAGACCCAAATAATATAATGTGATCAGAGACCAGCAGGGGAAAGGGGGAGGGTTGTGCAATTGAACTAAGGTTCACATCAGGCAATCAAACCAGGTATTCGTAGTGTACTACCATATGGGCAAATCCTGTTATCCGGTTATGTTAGGTTATCATGTTATGAATCTCCACTGCACTGTGTGTAAGTTCAGGGGTTTTAATTTCTAATTGAAATAGGTTTTCCCCAATTGATGCTGGAGCATTATGTTTAAAAGTCTTATTAGGTCCCTAATGCACACCAGCTTGTGATATAGCGCTCCGTATTGACTTTCAAATCATTAATCACTGACTCGCTTTGGTTTCTCGTGGAGTTTGATTCGAGTGCGAGCAAAAGCAGAGATGAGCTTTGTGAATTTCATCAATCTCTCGGAGATGTGTGTGATGAGCAACACTGAAAACCAAAGGTTTACTGCCGTAATGAAATATCCCTTTGATTTGTGCATTTCCATTTCTGCAGCCTCTCCATCAATGCATTTGTTTGCTCTTTTTCCCTTTCATAGCCAAAAGCACTGTGAAAACCGTCAGCAACCCTTCATTAACCGAATTCGAACTAACACGTAAGTATTATTCAGTCATTCCTCATTTGCGTTGGTCTGCCTTTGAAGTCCAAAATGTTCAAACCCCCTTTGGCAAAGCGTGTTATCCCAAATACTTTGTCTGTTTGGAGAACAAGATTCTTCCTCTAATCCATCTGCCATGACCAGGGACAATCTGGCCTCAAGATATTCTCAAAGTAAATCTCATTGCACACCATTTGAGACCAGAGACATGTGCTCCCATAAGATCATTTTATCAATACTATTCAAAGAGCTGGGAAACAGTATTGCCATGGCTTTCACACCCAAACTATTTCGTTTCTGCGCTTTTGGAAACAGCAGGTGGTGATGTTTCAGATCTTTCAGTTTCCACCCAAATGAATTCTCTTTCTTCTTTTCTGCCATCTCAAAGCCAACATACGCCTTTCAAGTGCCCTTACAGACCATCTTCTTTTTGTAATTTTTGATTCTCATTAGAGCTGCAGAAATACAGGCGCTATGAAATCGTGATCACGGCCTACAACGTCATTGGCGAAAGTCCACCGAGTTCTCCAGTGGAGGTGTTTGTCGGGGAAGCAGGTAAGCACGTTTTTGTTAGTGGTGTGAGAATTAAGATGCATTTCGGATAACAGATATCATGCAGAGCTCATGTCAAAATGTACTCTTATATTTTGTGTGACGTATGAACTCCCAGGAGCTGTAGCCAAGATATAGGGCTCAACAATAATGATTTCTGTTTTGGTGGTTGTTGGGCCAGTAAATTAAATTTGTACTCATCCTGCCTATATTTTCAAAGGATACATAACAAAATGATTAATGTATTAATTAATCTATCTAACTTTGTTAAAGTTTCATAAAGTATGAGGGCATGCAGTTTTGACATCCTTGTTATATTCGAATGTTATGTTGAATATAAGATAAATCAATTTTTTTACATTTTTGACAAAACATGTTTATTATTATGTTATCATGTTATTATTTTTTTTTTTGGTGCTACTTAGCTGTATTTTTTAACTTATGAATGTTTAAATCAAAACAAACCAACTGCAGTTGCATTGAAATTAATTGGAATGCACAACCAAAAAACCGAGATTTCTGAACAATTAAAACAACGGTGGTTATCTCGTTTTGCAACTAAACTCTTCAAATATAAAAAAAAATGTTTTTATGTAACTAACAAACATAAGACGTAGTGAAAAGCACCGTAAGACATCCATTTTGTTAAAGGAAAACACCACTGTTTTTCAATATTTTACTATATTCTTACCTCAACTTAGACTCATTAATACATACTTATCTTTATTCAATGCGTGCACTTAATCTTTGTACAGCGCGTCGTGAACGTGTTAGCATTTAGCCTAGCCCCATTCGTTCCTTAGGATCCAAACAGGGATGAATTTAGAAGCCACCAAAAATAAAACGTGAATTTTTATTATTATTATTTTATTATTATTACGCCCCCTCTCGCTCAAACTTCTGTCAATATTACTGCCCCGAGGTCGAAGTGCTGCAAACTAAGTTCTCTTTCGCCATACAATATAGTTCTTATTTTTTATTGCTTAAAAAATCGTCACGTTTTATTTATCATGGTCATGTAACCGTCTTTAAATAGGGAAAACAGGGAAGTGTTTGGTGGCATCTAAATTCATCTCTGTTTGGATCCTAATGAATGAATGGGGCTAGGCTAAATGCTAAAACATTCACGACGCGCTGTACAAAGGATTAAGTGCACGCATTGAAAAAAGATGGGTATGTATTCATTCATCTAAGTTGAGGAAAGAACATAGTAAAATATTGACAAGCGTTGGTGTTTTCCTTTAAGTTGGTGAAGTTTTTTTTTAATGACTGAGTAGTTAAGTTCAGAGCTGACTGACCAGCATGCTTTCCTGACATCATCCCAGTCGAGGATTTGTTTAATGACAGAACAGATCCGCAGTAAACCATCCAGATGTAGACCACTGTCGATGGATGTTCCTTTTGCAGTCCTTCAGGCTTGTGCTGTAATGCTTTCAAGGAACAGGGCAACATGCTCTTTCCAGAATCCTTCAGGGAATAATGTGTGACATGAGCTGACAGATATGAATTGTGTTCTCTTAGTGAAGTGGCATAAAGGGACAGAGGGCAAAACTGCCTAATGTAACAAAAACACAAACCCACTTAAAGGGATAATTCACCCAAAAATGAAAATTCTGTCATCATCATTTACTCACTCTCATGTTGTTACAAACCTGTATAAATTTCTTTGATCTGATGAACACGAAGGAAGCTATTTTGAGGAATGTTCGTATCCAAATTGCTCATGAGCCCCATTCACTTCCAAAGTAGGAAAAAGAGTACTATAGAAGTGAATGGGGCTCATACAGTTGTGTTCAAAATTATTCAACCCCCCAATGCTGTTAAGGGTTTTAGGGAATTTAGTGTACATTTGTAATTGTATTCAGAATGAAATCCTACAATGACTTCTTAAAGAACCATATGCAACTAAAATGACATCAATTGGTTTTGTAATATAGTAGTAAATGTTTCTTTTGTGAATTCTTCATTGACACAATTATTCAACCCCTTAAAGAACTACCACTCTGAAGAACAGAGGTTCATTGAAGTGTTTTCAATCAGGTATTGAAAACACCTGTGGATGTCAGGGAACAGCAATAAAGCCTAATAAGCACCAATTAGGCTGCTTTAAAATGACTGTGATACTCAACTCCTTCTAAACATTTACTGGTGTGGTTACAAACATGGTGAAGTCAAAAGAATGGTCCAGGAAGACAAGAGAAGAGGTGATTAATCTTCACAGGAAGGGCAATGGCTATAAGAAGATTGCAAAGATGTTAAACATACCAAGAGACACCATAGGAAGCATCATTCGCAAATTCAAGGCAAAGGGCACTGTTGAAACGCTTCCTGGTCGTGGCAGAAAAAAAGATGCTAACTGCGACTGCTGTGCGCTATCTGAAGCGTAGAGTGAAAAAAAGTCCCCGTGTGACTGCTAAGGAACTGAGAAAAGATTTGTCAGATGTGGGTACTGAAGTTTCTGCTCAGACAATACGGCGCACCCTGCGTACTGAAGGCCTCCATGCCAGAACTCCCAGGCGCACCCCCTTGCTGTCTCCAAAGAATAAGAAGAGTCGACTGCAGTATGCCAAAAGTCATGTGGATTTGGGATAGTGTTCTGTGGAAAATTAGAACTGTTTGGGCCCATGGATCAACGCTATGTTTGGAGGAGGAAAAACAAGGCCTATGAAGAAAAGAACACCTTGCCTACTGTGAAGCATGGCGGGGGGTCAATCATGCTTTGGGGCTGTTTTGCTTCTGCAGGTACAGGGAAACTTCAGCGTGTGCAAGGTACCATGAATTCTCTTCAGTACCAGGAGATATTGGATGACAATGTGTTGCAGTCCGTCACAAACCTGAGGCTTGGGAGACGTTGGACCTTTCAACAGGACAAGGATCCCAAGCATACCTCCAAATCCACTAGAGCATGGTTGCAGAAAAAAGGCTGGAACATTTTGAAGTGGCCATCGCAGTCACCAGACTTAAATCCGATTTAGAACCTCTGGTGGGACTTAAAGAAAGCAGTTGCAGTGCGCAAGCCTAAGAATGTGACTGAACTGGAGGCTTTTGCCCATGATGAATGGGCGAAGATACCCGTAGATCGCTGCAAGACACTTGTGTCAAGCTATGCTTCACGTTTAAAAGCTGTTTTAAAGAGACACAAGGCAGCATTTTTATGTTAATAAATCATCTTTGTAAGTCTGTATATGGTTAAATGACTCATTACATGACGAATGAAGACTCTCTTGCCCGCCCCTACCGTCTGTAGGAAGAATACCCCACTTGCAAGTTCGCTGTATCCGACCCGGTGTCCTTCAGTCTCATCAAGTCTCAGATATAGAAAGCATTTACTCCCAGACACTAGGGGGAGCTAGTAGAGAAATAATACTCAGACTTGCCTTGTGTCCCTTTAACTGTAAAAGGATGTTGTACTAAGTACTAAGATTGAATGTCACTTGGGGGTCGAATAAAACTGATAATGATGTGAGCACAGAAAAGACATTTGTGGTTATTTCATTATAAATGTTATGTTATTTTTGTCTGACCTACACATGCCTCTTTGATGTAATTGTAAGCAGGATGACTGAATGATCAAAATCAATGTCAAACCGGCCAAAACAATCAATTTCAGTTGGGGTTGAATAATTTTGAACACAACTGTATCTTCCTTTGTGTTCATCAGAACAAAGACATAAAGGTTTGTAACAACATGAGAAGGATTTTTATTTTTCGATTAACTATTCCTTTAAAGCTAAGAATGCAAGGGGGCTTAGCAATTAGTATAAATTCGCATACTTCTGGTTGTTAAAAGTTACTGTAGGGCGAGGAGGAGAGATGAGACGCTTATTAGATTTCTTTGCTGATGACAGAATGAGGGCCCTATACTTTAAATTACACACAGTCCCTCAACTGCCTATTAGTTTTAAACCTCTTAGTTTTGATTTAGCTTTGAATACCTGAAGAGAGTTTATCCAGATCTCCTATATATGCATTCAAATGAAAGTACATTTAAACTGTATTCAACATATTCAGTGGTAATAAACAGGAATATAGTAAGAGTCTAGGTTCAGGCAAATAGAGAAAAGTTCAGAGGTCATCATTAAAATGACTTATATCAAGGGGCAGTTGAATGCTTTTTTCTGATTGGTTGAGAAATGTAACACGGGTATGCATTATTTTTCGATAAGCGCCCACCTGACCTGTCAAGTGTCTTAAAATAATCACCAGAGCAGTGGCTTAGCAATGACTGTGGTAACCATGCACTCTAAAAATGGCTGGGTTATTTTTGACCCATAATGGGTAAATATTGGGCAGAACACACTACTGGTTTAAAACTGACCCAATGCTGGGTTGTTTTAACCCAACTGCTGGGTTAATATACTCCAGGGTTGCATAACAACAACCAGGGCCGGCTCTGTAAATCTGGGGGCCCTTAGCAGGATCATTTGGGGGCCCTGCCATGCAGTGAATAATGGAGTATTGCCACCCGTGGCCGTAGCCAGGGTTTGACAATTAGTGAGGTTGAGGGGTGTTAAGAGTTAACAAATGCTATAAAAAAGGATAAAAAAGTGCAATAAAATAAACTTTAAGTACACTTAGTAAATGTACTATTTTGTGCACTCATTTTGTAGTTAATATATCAAAAATTTGTCTTTAGTACTTCTTAAGATAAACTTAAGAACATAAGTGTACTTAACTGTGCTATTTTAAGACACAACTTGATACACTATAAATATATTTAAGTATTACTGGTATTGTATACTTTTTCATATGCATTGAAGAACTATATAAAAGCGTTTGTATACACTCAAAAAAATAATTTTTGCACATTGTCTATTTTATTCAAATGAAACAAGTTAATACAACACAATTTATGTTTTTTTTGTCTCAACCTAATTTTATCATGTTCAATTCACTTCAGTTTAAAAAATTACATTAACTTAATAATTTTATGTTGGGACCACATTAATGATTTTTGTGGATTATTACTAACTGGGCTGTGGATACATAATCATGATGATTATTGCGTGTGTCTTACCCAATGCAGTATCATGTCAGCAATAACCTGCCCACGCTGAATGATACGCAATTTAATCACTATTCAGGTGCTGGTCACCCCGTGTTGCCAGATATTAGTACAAAAACAAACAAACTAGGTCATGAAGAAAAAGATAAGTTCAGGCCTTGTCTTTCAAAAATAAATCAGAGACATGGCTAACACTAACCAGCACATTCTCACTTTATAAATTTCCCACATTGTCACATTAATTGCTAAAACATTAAACACTACGTCTAAAGAGGATTTTTCACGATGGGATCTGGCAACACTGTGAATGCTGCACCCACGGCTGGCAGCGTCTCACAGCTGTCAGTTTCCGTCATTTTATGCAAAACTATACAGTAAACTGTCAAAATCTGAATTATATACGCGGATGCCAATATAAAAAGTTTGAATCGCCGGCCGAGTACCATCTATAGTTAGGGGGCCCCCCAGTGGCGGCGGGGTGTGCATTACTTTTAAAAATTTTAACGGCCCATCGTCACATAACTTTTGTGTCAATGTGCCAAAGCATTGCCAATAAATAACCTTTTAAGTCTTTCCTATTAGGTTTGATTAACCAAACAGCTTTTGATAACTTTTTGTCCCTAGATGCTACTGTAGCTTTCATGCAGAATGGACAAACATTGTAGGAAAAAGTAGGAAAATGATGGTTCTTGTGATAACTAAACCATATATTAGCCTATTACAATGCCACCTATAGTCAGGCAGTTATTGCACTTGCCCAAGAAGCGAAGGGAATTTGGGACCATGCCATGTTTGAAGATTCTACCATCTACGGTCTCTGATGTCCAGACACATTTAGTGCAAGTTCTAGAAGGGTTCCAGCATTTTTGCTCAGATCCTTAAAAAATCATATCACTATAAATATAATATTATAGTGCTCCCTGATTATAAAATGTAAAGAGACTTAGCCATAACAAAAGTGAACCCTAAAGAGACCTGGCATCACTTTAATGGCTTGGAACATTGTGAAAACAACAATGTTGTTTTCCCTCTTTATACTTTTCCATCCACTTAAAAGCATCCAGGTTTGGTTCTTCTTTTAAAGAGGACTCAAGTGTATAAACACACCAAGAGGACCTCATGGATCTGAAGTGCCTGCGCATATGAAAGATTGAACAGACTGAATAAGCACTGTGTGTTTCTTGTGCGCTATAGAGAAGGCAAGTTTAGCTCTCTATTGTCATCCACCCTATAATCAGACAAACCAGCTTGTAGTGCTGAATCTCTAACACTCTTCAAGTTCAGCTCAAGTTATCCTGTTGCTAAAAACAGTCATTTTCCTTGTGTATATATATTGACTCAGTAATATCTAGCTGTCTGGCTGAAGAGCCCAGCGATGCATCGAATGAGCTGCCAGGATATGACATTCCAACTATTCCGCAGGAAACTCATAATTGTTGTGCTGTTTTACTAGATACATGACAGACAATTGAATATTTATCACCTACTGAAACAAATCTATATTCGCGCGAGGCATCTCATGTGATCAATGAAAGGGCCTTTAGTGAAAACAATCTCCTATTGCAAGCAAATAGATGCATTTTATTCGCATTTCAACGATATGCTAAAAAGTATCGAACGCGGACAAATTGCTACAAATGTGAACTGTCGTTTTTGCTATTTAATTCTGCTCCAGTCGTGGTAACAGGCTGACACTGCACAGACAGGATGTTGTTAAAGCTCTTTGCTCGCCTGCAAACTTATGCATTTCAGCCAATCACAGCCTCCATTATGGATTTATAAGTAGGATTGTTCAACTAGCACTGTGGCATTAATACGAGCAGTCAAGGCGAGAGTTTTGGCAAGACAGGGTTTCTTTTTTTACCTTTCTCACCTTTTTGCAGAATTTTTAGCCTCCTCTCATAGGGGGTTTAATGAAGCAGTAAATATGAATCTGTCATAGGGAACTCAAGCAGCTGGTGAAGCAGGCAGGGTTATCAACATCAGGTTATTAACAGCATCATTAGAAAGGGCCAGGCGTGGAGATAACTCCCAGCAGCAGGACGGGGGACAGCCAAACAAACAAATGAATTTCCCGCTGATTAACGTCAGGTTGGCAACATCGGTAGATACTGGGGAGGTGGAGGGTGCAGTGCCCTTAAATCCTTTCTCCACTGACATGCTACAGTCAAAGTGCAGAAACCATAGACTGTAACTCTGTTTCAAATCTTGGTGATTTGCCTACTTAGACTGCACAGTAATCAGTTCCTGCTGGTCCAACAGGTAGAAAGCAACCTTGGCTTCTACAATACTTCATTCTGGACAAACTTTAAAGGAATCTCTTGACAGAAATGCAATGTACTCTACATAACTATATTATCAGTGGTGTATAAACACCTTACATAATGAACCGTATTGTTTTATTACTTTACAATGAGCCATTTTTATCTACATACACCACTGGTCTCCTTACATGGAAGTTGCCGCCATGTTTTTACAGTAGCCCTAAGCGGACAAACTGTTCTACAGATCACGTTTCGTCCCTACGTTGTCTTAGACCATAGATATGTACACTAGATGTCGCCTTGGGGTTCTAAGCATGCGTCAAAACCGCCGCCATCTTGGAACAGGGGTCTTGTCATAGGAAGTTGCTAGGTAATGCTGCTATTTCCACTTGTACTTTGAATTCATTGACGATGGCGGGTTTTTGTGCTATGCATTGTATTTAGAAAAACTTAGATTTGTCCAGCATTTTTTTGCACATATAAGAATAATGTCTGAACTTACTATAACCATTATTTTTAGAGGATTTAAAACATATTTCTTATATAATTATTTACATTTTTAGATTATCATTATCAAAAATTATCATTACCGCAACATGATATTACATTAAATATATGCATTTACAAACTCATGTTTTGGTAATGAGAACTAAAAAGTTGTCTAGGTACTATGACAAACAAAATTTCAACTTTTATCAAAAGAGAAAAAATAAGAACTGCTTATCTGGTAGCCATCTTGAGTGTCACAGTCAATTATGTCCCTTCCAACAAACTTTTTTTGAAAATGTTTCTTGAGGGCTTAAACAATGATGGAAAATTTTTCTTGGACAAATTTATATTCCTTATTATTGTCTCTACATTTACCAATGATCACCAAATACCACATGTTTCTTTACTGTAAATGTTTATAGTATAACATGCATTGAAGCTTTTTATTTTATTTTTATATTTTAATTATAAATATTTCCATGTCAAAGAAACCAAAATCCAGTTAATGGACACGTAGCGGTAATAAAAAGTTTCGCCTTAAATGTGGAAAAAACAACAAAATTGGTTTGTATGATGTCATTTGAAATCACGTGCAAAATAGTACATGAAGAGATGTTTATAACTGTATGCTTCTTATTTTGATACTCTTACTTTGCATTTACTTTTTTTATCAAAATGTTTCATGACACCTCATAAGTCTAATTCACGAGAATCACCCACTTGCATTATTATATCACATGTACCAACGTACAGTAACTTCAAAATGAACATAAAATAGCTTAGAACACTAAGCAAGAAGATCAGTTTGTTAACATTTAAACACAGAAGGCAATGTGTGCTGTTTTGGTCTCACCTGCGAACGCGTGCTATCAAATACATACTGTATAATATGACGAGTCACTTATTGTGCCGTCATCAGCAGGGTGTTGTTGATACTATCAACAACACCCTGCTGATGACGGCACAATAAGTGACTCGTCATATTATACAGTATGTATTGCCTTGATGAAACGGCATTCGCACCAAGCAAATTTTACAGTTTTGTCCATGTTTTCTTTAACGTCGCTGCTTTAATGAAGCTGGCGGTACCTCTATTAGCGGCTTTTCTCTTTCGCTTTTCGTGTAAACGGTCCGCAACACACACACACCAACCAACACGTGAGGACAAACTGTGAGGTTGGCAACAGATTTGCATACTACGAGTTTATTGGACAGGTACTCTCACGTAAACACACACAAGAGTGTATTCAGAACCATACATTACCGGTTTTATACGTTGTGTTTTCACCAAACTATATTAGAAAAAAGTGGTTGAATCAAACGCGGTGCGCCATGGTGGGAGGATAATGGGACGGTTCGATTCTTTACTGAGAACCATTGCAACCCTACTAAATACATAAAGAAAAAACTAGAAAAGTCATTTGCAGCTAGCTCAGTCTGGTCTGGTTTGCTGATTTTATAGGGTGTGGACTTGTCATCTGGTCAAGCTAGAAGACCAGCAAACCACTTTAATCTGTTTATTTTTAGTAGAGATGTGGGGCGTTTCAAATCTATCACTTGAAAGGTTTCATTTGAGTAAGGAAGTCAGCCAGTGCAGACAGCGAAAAGTAGATTTAGCCTTATTATAACAACTCATTCGGTTATGCTTCTCGAGCCAGCCCCTCTTGAACTCCACTGTCCATAGTCGTAATTTAGTCCCGCTCATAAATGATTCAGCCAGCTTTACTACACATAAACTCAACTTTCAAACCCCAGAAATAGACAATCTTTTGTGCTCCCACGGCTATCTCTGGTGTCACGTTCGGTCTTATTAAATTTTGTTGTCTGGGGTGTAGCTGTATGTGCTGTTGTGATTTATGTTGGATGGGTCTTGTGTATTTGCCGCACTTACAGCAAATGACATTTAACACAGTCACAACAGGAATGCGACCACGCAGGAGTGGCTTTTTTTAGTTACCTGGATTGATGAAGTGTGATGCACTTACAGTATTTTCTCTGCTCTCCGTCAGCCCCCTCTGTAGCCCCCCAGAACATCCAGATCAACACCTTGTCATCCACGCAGCTGGAGGTCCAGTGGGAGCCGCCCCCCGTTGAGACCCAAAATGGCATCATTCAGGGATATAAGGTAACAGCCCTGTACCACCCATCTCATCTCCCTCATACTTTTATTGTCTACTCTCTCTCTCTCTTTCTGTCTCTTTATCCTCCCATTTACTTCTGCTGTCATTTCAAGCTCTCCAGGGCAGAAGATTAGCCAGACTCACCCTTTTTCATCTTTATTTTCTTTAGTCCTCACATATTCACAGTAAGAGAGATAATGGTGTTAGACAGTATGTTTTAAATTTATGGTTGTTGTGAATTAATGATTATGGTGTTAGGGTTAAGTGAATTTTTGCTAAAATATACATGGCGTTGATATAAAAATGTCCAGGAGCCGTTGCCGTAATATGGCAGATTCATGTTAATCCAGCTGCTTTTGCTTAATGTTGTGAGGGTTCAAGCCCGACTGCAGGATAAAAATTAAGTGCTGCAATTTATCTGTTCATTAAAGAGTTTTAGTGTTTTGTCAAACGCAAATATAGTCACATAAATCCTATTATTGAACAGACTTTTCTGGTTTTGAATGCTAATTGGTGATACATGATATCCTGTTTTACTTTAGCTATTATAAGACACATTTTATTAGTACTGTTTATATTAATGTGCAGC
Organism: Misgurnus anguillicaudatus; assembly: GCF_027580225.2. NCBI lineage: Eukaryota > Metazoa > Chordata > Actinopteri > Cypriniformes > Cobitidae > Misgurnus > Misgurnus anguillicaudatus. Next base: position 19,588,858 of record NC_073355.2, read on the forward strand.
ACCAATTAAAAGCAAATTCGGTTGTTTTTCACATGTCAGAGACTGTGTTCTAGCATATAATGAATCTGCTCAGAGAAATTTGTGTATTATTTAATGTAGTTTAAAAAACATTCAAGGCCTTGGTACAGTGGTCCAAAATGTATTTTTACACTTAAGTCACACAATAAAATAAATGTAACTGCATTAATAACAAAACATTACATGAAAATTATTTAAAGGGGCAATGAATCTGTCGATTTTATTGTTTTATACTGTTGTCTGAGGTCTACTTATGATGTTTGCATGGTTTTTACATTCAAAAACATTAAAAGCAATAACTAATACGCTATTTTGTAACATGGATTAGTGGCTCTCTGGAAAAATGGTTCGTTTGAAGGGGCGGGCTGCATTAAAGACCTAGACGTAAACGCCCACTGCTTTGATTGGACAGCTTCATTTCCCGTCATAACATGTGGGGAAATGTTTTAAAAACATTCATGTGTAAAAATAGCAGCCGAACACATATATGTTTGAGCCACAAAAGATTCTGGGTGCTAATGATGATACACATAAATGACAATACGTATAATAAAGTAGAAACAAAAATTTAAACTCGACGTGACTAAATTACCGTATACAACACAGTAAGCGCGCATCAGAATGTAAACCGCGGCTGATAAGCCCTATCAATAACTTTGCATATTTCTATTGTGCTTGTGAGGTTGCTCTGACATACACGTAACATTACATACCACAGTTATATGATAAAAAGGCTTTTAGTGTTGGACCTTTCAAACGCAACTTGCCTAAATTACCGTATACAACACAGTAAGCAGGCATCAGAATCTAAATCGCGGCTGGTAAGTCCTTCCTTATCCTAACTTTGTATATTTCTATCATTATATTACAGTCGTATTGTTAAGTGTTGCACCATTATTAATCATTTAATGTTTTTGTTAAATTAAAACATATGTGTTTAGACACGGATGTTACAATCAGGACATATCAAGCGATCTCTAACAAAGCAATAGTGTAGTAACTTAGTAAAATGTTTTACTCACATAATACTGCTGTGCTATTCCTGTCAGATCCAATATTAGTGGTGCTTTTAATCACAGTCTCTCTGCAAATCCAGCATTGTTTACAAATGAATCCGCGGTACACAAAGTAAACAAACACTCCCCACACAAGCTGGAACTTCTTTATAAACAAACTTTAACCACGCATTCCTAATGTTATGTTCCAATCCTCCGAGGTAAGGTTATACAGCAGCTGTGTCCCAATTCAAGGGCTGCGACCTTATAAGCATGGGACCTTAAAGATGAGCACTCGGTCTTTCAAGGTGGCAGCCTCAGAAGTTGGCGAAGAGAACTGAAATGAGACGGTCTAACCTTCAGACGACCCATAATTGGCGTCACCTGCTGCACGCGCCTGTCAGCAGGACATAGCGGAAACGTTTCTGGCTTATTAAAATAAATATGAAGTCAGAAAAATATTTATTTAGTTTAGAAAATATGACACGTTGATGTAGATTAAACTATTCAACAGTATATTAAATTAATCAACCTTAGAAATATATGCATCATAAAAATAATAATATTAACACAAAACATAACTTATAATACTAAAACAGTGACAAACTTTTTTTTTTGATAAATACACACTTTTATTTAATGAAGGTTTTAATTGTTTATTTTAGAATATCCAGCCGTTATATGCAGCCATTGCAGGCGCGCAATGAATCTTGGGATATCCTCGGCTGTTAAGGAGCCATTCGTTCTATCCTTAACATCGCGGAGAACTGAGGACGCATTTTGAGGCTTCATTCTAAGCATCCTTTGAATTGGGACGTCCTTACCAGCCTCAAGTTGCGCTGCTGTGACGCAATCGGTCTTAAAATACGTCCTTAGAAGGTCGCAGCCTTTGAATTGGGACACAGCTATAGACTGTTTTTCCACAACCGAACACTCCGTTTCCATGGGTACTCATAACAGATCACCGCGTCAAAATAAAAGTCTCTCTGAAAAAATGTATTTAAAAGTCATTTAGGTTACATTTGGCAATCTTTAAAGACATGTTTATTGATTTTCGAGACACTACGTATGGTTTGCTTTGCCCCTGGCCTACACGTGTGTCACGCAAAGCTGTGGGCGGGGCTACAAAAGTGGTCCTTGTATTTTGGTTTAAAGGAGGCGTTTAAATTGAAATCTGATGTCACATTTTGGCACATTCCTGAACAAACTGTTTTCTTGGCTTGGTGCCAAAAACTGTTATATTTCAGTAAAGAGAGAGTTTTTAGTTCTGAAGCTTGCAGGATGTTTATTCAAGTATGATGACCTCTTATATAACAGAATATCAAATTAAAATAGATTTTTTGATTCACTGCCCCTTTAAGATAACAGCCCACTTTCCAGCAAACTATTTCATTTCAAGAAATCTGTTTGCTTTTAATGTATAAAGATATATACTCTACATAGTACATTTACAGGTATACACTATATGCACACATTCACACATTTGTAATTGATTCTTAAGGTTCCTAAACTCTTAAATTTTGAATATATTCGAAACAAAAATATTTACAAAAATATCTGGTGTCAGATCTTAAACTAAAAAAGTAATGTATTTGTATGGTAAACTATTAAAGACACTGCAACAATGACCGTCACACCATTATGTTTCGCTTCAAGATGATTTTTAGATATTCAGCTGGTCAAAAGTGTCTTTGCATTACAGATTCACAGGTCATTAAGTTCATCGAACTTGAACTTTGGTATACAGCAAAAGTTAAAACATCTTTACATTAGCTTCTATTTTGTCTCTCCCACGTTCACATGCATATGAATAGAAGTGAATAGAACATGAAGTTTACTGTTGCTTCACCCTTAGTAAATAATAGATAACACAATAAACTACAAATGGACACCAGTTAGTGACGAGTAAAGTGTCTCGTTAAATTTGTTATCCTAATGTGTCTAACAATGCCACATTAGCATGACTCCATAAACAACACCAATTTTTACATCAATGCTCAATTCTGTAGTGTCACATGTGTACTTCCTGTCTATAGATTCTATACTGGGAGATGGACAATCAGAACGAAACAGAAAGATTTAAGATTCTCTTCCGGCCGGAAACCAACATGAGACTGAAAAACCTAACCAGTTACACATACTACATGGTGAAGCTATCTGCCTTCAACGCAGCGGGAGACGGTCCGTTCAGTGAGGCCAAAAGGGGGCGTACTCTTCAGGCAGGTAAGCTCCTGCACAAATCATCTCTACTGCCATTATATTCCCATTCACGTGTGATCCCAGCACCGCCCTCCAACCCGAGCACAAACCTACGTAGCTTTAATGGCTAAACTGTAAATCTGACCGCAGAGAGCGTGCCAAGGGCGATACGTCCACATCCATATTGTCTTCTTCTCCATGCATGAAAAACAAGCCGACACCTGATCATATTTTGCGGCATGTGGCGTTATATCACCATTGCATCACTCACATTAGCAATTCATGTGTTCCATGTTAAATCATTCAGTCTATAAATGTTGTCGGAATGGATTACGCTCAAGCGGGGAATGATTTGACCTCAGGCTCCACCTTGCTCAAATGGTGGGGAGGGGCTCTTTGCCCACATGTCACCTCAAAATAAACAATTTAAAAATTATTCAAATGGTCCTGATGTGACCTCATTTGTACAGACAGAGGAAAATCACCGCCTCTTCCTCACTTTGACATTTCCTGAAGCAACAAGCCGCACTTGCGTAACAGCTTTGCACAGCGGACAGCTAGCATTGCAAAATCAAAAGCATGTTAGTTATGCTCATATTATATTTGTTTCTGTTTATAATACGAACAGGTCTGACTCAGAATGAGCCGCATTTAAAGCTGTTATAATAGATAATGTATGCACGCCTGTGATCACATATTGGTTCAATTTTGTATTAATGCAATTAATAAATTGCTACAGTGTGTCACCTGGCAACCCTTAATGCCCAAGTTATACTAGTATCAACCCACTTAAATGGTAAATTAAATTGAATTGCTGCTTTAATTTAAGTTATGGAGTCATGCTTGTATTTAGACACTTTAATATAATCACTATTTTAAAAACATCAACATGTAATCTTCTTTTGTCTTTGCAGCCCCCAGTGCCCCCAGCTTCATCAGTTTCTCTGAGGTGACCAGCAGCACCCTTAATGTGTCCTGGGGGTTCCCGTTGTCACCCAACGGTGTGGTGGAGGGCTACAGGGTGGTATATGAGCCCACTGCCCCTATTCAAGGTCTGTCTGATTTCTCTATTACTGTGTTACTGCTGCAATGTTCTCGCTGAATTTCGCCATGTGCTTTGATTTAATGTTTGATCATTTTTTATGTTTTCAACCTGCATGGCAAGTTTTTCTTCTAACCTGTAGCTGACTTTGACAAAACTGCTTAGCTTTCATGTTTGTAGCACTGGCTGAATTTCTTTACATAACTGGCGTTGGCTATTTTGAGACTCTGCGTGGTTTGCTAGTGAGAAAATGTATTGAAGAAGCTGTTCAGACGAAAATTTTTACTTTGTCTTTATTTGAACTCCTTATTGATTTCTTTAAAGATATAAAGATGACGTTAGGCAGAACATCTATGCAGATATTTATAATGCCAAGCCTTCTGGAAGTCATACATTGATTTTTATATGTGGATTGAATCAACATTTAAGTTATAAATTACATTTTTGGTAACACTTTACTTGAAGGGGTGTTCATAAGACTGATATAACACCTTCATAATCATGACATGACGTTAACATGAAGGAGATTTTTTTATTAAGTGTCATTAATGTCATTTTTAATGCAAAGATGTTGTTATGACAACTTGACATTAACCAATACAACAAAGACAACATAACTGATCACTTTTTACCAGTGATACAAATTGAATTTATAATTAAGTGTTAATACTTTGTCATATACTTTTATAACAGCATCATAAATATTTTTCTTGACCTCAACTACAGTGGTAAAGTATAATCTTTTGACGTGTCTGTGGCGTTTTGTTAAGGTATTTAAAACTATTTGACAAAGTACTAACACTTTCTTAAAAAAAAAACATAATTTACTCACCACCATGTCATCCAAAATGTTGATGTCTTTCTTTGTTCAGTCGAGAAGAAATTATGTTTTGTGAGGAAAACGTTCCAGGATTTTTCTCATTTTAACGGACTTTAATGGACCCCAACACTTAACAATTTTAACGCAGTTTAAAATTGCAGTTTCAAAGGACTCTAAACAATCTCAAACGAGGCATAAGGGTCTTATCTAGCGAAACGATTGTCATTTTTGACAAGAAAAAAATGCACTTTTAAACCACAACTGCTCGTCTATTTCCAGTCCCGCGACATGCCAGCGCGACCCCACGCAATTGCGTAATGCCGTGGAAAGATCACGTGTTACATATATGAAACGCACATTTGCGGACCATTTTAAACACTAAACTGACACAAAGACATTAATTAGTATAACATTCGACATACAACAACGTCAGAACGGTCCTCTTCCTCCACACTTGTAAACACTGGGGCGTAGTTTTGCATACGTCATCCGTGACCTCTTGACATGATGACGTATTACGTGAGGACATGCTGGCACATCACAGGACCGGAGGAAGACGAGAAGCCGTGGTCCAAAAGTGCATTTGATTTTCTTGCCAAAACTGACCATCGTTTCGCTAGATAAGACCCTTATGCTTTGTTTGAGAGTCCTTTGAAACTGCAATTTTAAACTGCATTAAAGGAATAGTCCATTTTCTTAAAAGAAAAATCCAGATAATTTACTCACCACCATGTCATCCAAAATGTTGATGTCTTTCTTTGTTCAGTCGAGAAGAAATTATGTTTTTTGAGGAAAACATCGCAGGATTTTTCTAATTTTAATGGACTTTAATAGAGCCCAACATTTAATACTTAACTCAACACTTAACAGTTTTTTTCAACAGAGTTTCAAAGGACTAAAAACAATCCCAAACGAGGCATAAGGGTCTTATCTAGCGAAACGATTGTCATTTTTGACAAGAAAAATAAAACATATGTACTTTTAAACCACAACTTTTTGTCTAGGTCCGGTCCAGCGTGACCTAACGTAAATGCGTAGTAGTGACGTAGGGAGGTCACGTGTTACATATATAAAACGCACATTTGCGGATCATTTTAAACAATAAACTGACACAAAGACATTAATTAGTATCAGTTGACATACAACAATGTAGGAACGGTCCTCTTTCAAGACGCTTGTAAACACTGGGGCGGAGTTTCGCGTTCGTCCTCTGTGACCTGTTGACGTCATGATGTATTGCGTGGGGTCAGCTGGCGCATCACGACCGGATCTACATGACGAGAAGTTGTGCTTTAAAAGTGTATATTTGTTATTTTTCTTGTCAAAAATGACAATCGTTTTGCTAGATAAGACCCTTATGCCTCGTTTGGGATTGTTTATAGTCCTTTGAAACGTCGTTGAAAAAAACTGTTAAGTGTTGAGTTAAGTATTAAATGTTGGGCTTTATTAAAGTCCATTAAAATTAGAAAAATCCTGCAATGTTTTCCTAAAAAAACATAATTTCTTCTCGACTGAACAAAGAAAGACATCAACATTTTGGATGACATGGTGGTGAGTAAATAATCTGGATTTTTTTTAAGAAAATGGACTATTCCTTTAATGACATTTTAATGTAATGTTAACCCATAAAGCTAGGTAGGTTCTTAAGTTTGATAACTATCCTTGTCTATGACAGATTTATGACTGAAGTTATGATGTATTGGTTTATGTCAAGTTATCATAACAAAGACATCTCAAACAATGTCATCTTTGCATTAAAAATGACATAATTGAACAAATGACACTTAAAGACAGTTGTCATAAATGTGCATAAAATCTCCTTAATGTTTATGTCATGATGATGTTAATGTTTTTGTAAATGTTTCCAAGACTATATACAATGTTGTACGACATACATTCTTTTATATGTCTCAATCAGGTGTGACTAAAGTGGTAACTGTGGATATCCGTGGTAGCTGGCAGCGCTGGCTGAAGGTGCGAGACCTGACCAAGGGCGTCACCTACTGCTTCCGCATACAGGCCAAGACTATCGCATACGGACCAGAAGCGGAGGCCAACATCACAGCGGGGCCTATCAAAGGTGAACTATACATCCACGAACAAGTAAACTACTAAACATCAACAAAACTCTCCAGACATTCACATTACACATTCATCAACTAAGGAGTTTGGAAATCTTCAGTAGGCTCTGAAAAGGATGAATATCTCACAGTGGTGTACAGTAGACATTCGGTTTTGCTTCAAATCTTCACACAAAAGAGTTTTTCTCAGATCGTGCATGTTTTCCTCTCTGTGAAGGATCTCCTGGATCACCTGTAGAAATGTCCATCACAAAGACTGGCTCAATGCTAAACATCAATTGGACACCTGGGGAGACAGGAGCGGGTCATGTGACTGGCTACGTCATTGAAGCACGTCCCTCAGGTACACTTTTTTCACAAAATTTTCTCTGTACATATTGAATTTAGATGTGAGTTACATGAATAATAGTGAACGACTTTGCCTAAAGCCCAGAGTATAGTTTTTATGTGTGTTCAACCGCATACGCATGGTCTTGCAAATTATATTTTATTTGACTCATACGTATACACAGACGTTCGACGCATGCACATTGTGACAAAATGCAATCTACTGGGTTACATACTACATTCTCCTCCAATCGCGACATACGCAAACAATGTACGCAGGCCTTAGTGCTGCGTTCACACCAGCCGCGGTAGAAGCGTCAAGCGCGAGTGATTTCAATGTTAAGTCAATGTAAAGATGCGTTGACGCACGTCTGGAGATCTCGCGCCGCAAATGAGGCATTAAGCGCGGCACGGTAGACGCGATTTCGCCTCATTTGCGTGTTTAGTTTGCGCGAATTATGCGAATTGAGCGTTGCCGTGGGAAACGCGTAAGTTTAAAAATCTGAATTGCGTTAACCAATCAGGAGCTTGCTCTAGTAGTGACGTGATTACAGGAAGCGCGCAGAGTCGCAAAAGCCCATCACATGACGCAATTTTCCGTGTGAATGTCTCGAATGACTAGAATTTCACGCGCGGCTTTCATGCACGAATGAAGCGAGTAAACTCAAAATATTCAAGCGTCCAACTACACGCAAATAGCGCGTTTTTTCTGCCTCTACGCTTCTGGTGTGAACCCAAAAAATACAGTAGGCTACAGTTTGTGCACACTCTTCCGATTAAAAAAATTGCGTCACGCAGACCCTCAGGCACACGTAAAAAATGGATGCATAAGTCGTGCATGCGCCTACAGGTTAATGTAGTATGCATGCTCAGGAGATACATTGAATTTTGTCACAATGCGCATGTGTTGAACGTCTGTGAACACGTACAAGTTAAATAAACTATGCTTTGCAAGGATGTGCGTTCGAATGTGCATATGACTACACTCAGGGCTTTACATAAAACTGTATTTAATAAGAATACTGAAAACTTGTATGTGTTTTGGTCACTCATTTATACAACACCAGCATTTTGGGGGACAGAAAATGCAAACTAAAAACGAAAACGGGTTTTATAGTGCAAGTTGATAAAGAAAGAATACCATCTGTGCGTACACAACAAAAACGCAAATTTGTGAAAATGGTGACATCATCCGCACAAGCATTATGTTTTAAGACCTTTTTTTAGTCATTTTGATGATGCATGTGAACAAAGATTGTTTTTACAATATTGTCAACTTAATTTGATACATGCAAAAGTCAAAATTTTTTGTTTATTGTTGTTGTTGTAAATGCATCTGTCAAATGATTCTCTTCTTCGTGTTTATGTGACTTATCTGTCACCAAAACATATCAGACATCCTAAATAAACCTCTCATGGCAAATTTAATACTGAGCCAAAATCATTAGAGTGGATATAAATCACAACAGACGTTTCTTCCACGTAAGCAGTTTTATCTCTTTCATTTGATGCTCTCACACCACATTGATGGTCAGAACACAGTTTCATTTAATGCAGTGTTCATTTTAGACCCATATTGCAGCTGTTCATACTAGTAATAGTGTAAATGAGTTTATTAAATGAACATTTACCCGTACTCGCAGTTGTTACTGGTTTACATTAATGTAAAAGACCTTTCCATGCCATCATGATTATATTCCCATTGAACAGCGTCACATGTTGGCTAATGAAACAGCTGCTAGCCCCTCGTGTTTTCAGCATTTGCTAAGCAAATGTAATGGGACCCAATAATGAACTTTGTGCCTTCAACCACACAATACTATTTTCACTGAACGTGACTTTTTTTTGTCTGCACAGATGAGGGACTGTGGGATACTTTTGTGCGCCACTTGCCTCCCACCAGCACCTCTCACTCTGTGAGTCTGGACCGTCTCAGACAGGGCATCAGCTACCAGTTTAGAGTACTGGCCATCAATGAGTTTGGCTACGGTGAGCCTAGTGCGCCCTCTGCTGCTATGTCAGGTAACTTGCACTTTCCTCATGACTTCGGTGATGAGTCATCATGAAAACTCAGTATTGCATCAGTGTCTAGATTGTTTAGGTTAAATGTGAACTCCATGTGATAATCATCCGAACTTTATCCACATCTTCTCAAAGATTTTTCATTTTTTGGCTTTTCAGTTATGTTTTACTGAAATATCAAGTTCATCTCAAGGACTCTTCAACAAAAAAGTCGCAATGTCGACCACACTAAAGCTCCAAAAGTATCAAAAGATTATATTATTAAAAACTATTGCATAGCGTGTAGGTAATGTTTCGAGCATGCAGGCTCTTTATAAGACCAATAAACACCACTGATATGCCAATATTTATAGACCTATCTCCAAGTAATCAAATGTCACATGATCATACAATGTTCTCAGAGGTCACAATAATGGCATTAACCAATTAAAAAAAAAAAAAAAGACAACAAAAAGGAACTAGATATTAAAGTTTGAAGACAAACTTTATGTTGGCTTGAAAAAGCGTAGCTTGAACGTTTAAAACGGTTTGACAGAAGTTTAGTTTAGTAGGCTATCTGGCTGTTAGGATGTTTAAGTATGAAGGTAGCATGATTAGCATGAAGCTAACATGATGCTAGCATGATTAGCATGAAGCTAGCATGATGCTAGCATGATTAGCATGAAGCTAGCATGATGCTAGCATGATTAGCATGAAGCTAGCATGATGATAGCATGATTAGCATGAAGCTAGCATGATGCTAGCATGATTAGCATGAAGCTAGCATGAAGCTAGCATGATGCTAACATGATTAGCATGAAGCTAGCATAATGCTAGCTTGATTAGCATGAAGCTAGCATGATGCTAGCGTGATTAGCATGAAGCTAGCATGATGCTAGCGTGATTAGCATGAAGCTAGCATGATGTTAGCATGATTAGCATGAAGCTAGCATGATGCTAGCATGATTAGCATGAAGCTAGCATGATGCTAGCATGATTAGCATGAAGCTAGCATTATGTTAGCATGAAGCTAGCATGATGCTAGCATGATTAGCATGAAGGTAGCATGATGCTAGCATGATTAGCATGAAGCTAGCATGATGCTAGCATGATTAGCATGATGCTAGCATGATTAGCATGAAGCTAGCATGATGTTAGCATGATTAGCATGAAGCTAGCATGATGCTAGCATGATTAGCATGAAGCTAGCATGATTAGCATGAAGCTAGCATGATGCTAGCATGATTAGCATGAAGCTAGCATGATGCTAGCATGATTAGCATGAAGCTAGCATGATTAGCATGAAGCTAGCATGATGCTAGCATGATTAGCATGAAGCTAGCATGATGTTAATATGATTAGCATAAAGCTAGCATGATGTTAGCATGAAACTAGCATGATTCTAGCATGATTAGCATGGAGCTAGCATGATTCTAGCATGATTAGCATGAAGCTAGCATGATTCTAGCATGATTAGCATGAAGCTAGCATGATGCTAGCATGATTAGCATGAAGCTAGCATGAGGCTACCATGATTAGCATGAAGTAAGCATAAGGTTAGCATGATTAGCATGAAGCTAGCATGATTTAACGTGAAGCTAGCATGATTAGCATGATGCTAACATGATTAGCATGACGCTAGCACTATTTGGCGTGCAGC